>NW_022933451.1:0-208 GCF_012274545.1 Fukomys damarensis | reverse complement strand
AAGGAATACAGTTGTACTTCACATAAGAGGTGGACTTCACTGGCAAACTCACAGAGTTGCAGGTCCTTTCTATTTGGAGTGGTTCACATTCATGAAACTGACCGCTTTCGCTTTAAACGGCTAAGCGGTGAGAGTTGCTGTTTCCGGGAAAACTGCACTTTAAACCCCAGAAGCGCTCTGCAAAGTGCGTTTGTGTTCTAACGTCAAA
>NW_022933450.1:0-212 GCF_012274545.1 Fukomys damarensis | reverse complement strand
CTCAAAGAGACAGATGAGCGAATAAGCTATGAGATAAGCACTAAAAGGGAGTCAGGAAGGAACCTGCTTGAGCTACGAGTTAAATCAATGGGGCTTGGAGCAAATCAATCTTCAATTAGAATCGACTGATCCAGGCTTGCAGGGAGACGGATTGCTAGGTGGTGTCATTCCCCAAAACAGAAAACACCAGAAGATGCATGGTTTCAAAGAGA
>NW_022933449.1:0-268 GCF_012274545.1 Fukomys damarensis | reverse complement strand
TTTGATAAGTTTGGCTTTTAATCGATTTGATTTATTCTTTAGAAAATCCAACTCTTCCATTTGCTAATTTTATTTTACTTTCTTATTTATCTAATTTATTTATTTGGTACCAGGGATCAAACTTGGGCTCTTGTGCTGTAACGCAGGCAGCAAAATCACTGAGCCAAATTCCAATCTCTGTTGATTTTTTTTTTTTGTATCATTTTCTTATTCTCTATTGCATTGATTTCTGCTCTGATCTTTATAATTTCCTCCCTTGTATGAGCTT
>NW_022933448.1:0-223 GCF_012274545.1 Fukomys damarensis | reverse complement strand
TGTTATTTTAAGTCAGCCTCTCATTTAAAAATAATTAGATGGGTTGATTCACTATTTGGTGTTTGGCTCACACACACTGAAAGCCACGATGGCTCTCTTGGAGTTGTGGGCAGTCGCCTTGCTCACCGGATCTGGCTGGAACTGTCCCTCTCAACAGGGCCTTCTGCCCTGGCTGACCCTGCTCCAGCTCCTGAAGGCCCATCTTTGACTTTCAGCTTTTATG
>NW_022933447.1:0-855 GCF_012274545.1 Fukomys damarensis | reverse complement strand
TAACTTAGTTATTATAAATTGTGTTGCTATAAACACGAGTATGTATTCATCACTGTAATATGAAGACTTTAAAACTTTCAATTTGTTGATTTTTTTCCTTTGTTATACAGTAGTTTTTTATTTGATATAACCCCATTCGTTGATTCTTGACATTAGGTATGGTGAATTGAAGCTCTGCCTAGGAAGTTGTGGTCTGTTCCTATATTTTCATGAGTTTTATGATTTTTTCTTGTAGCATATTCAATGTTTCTAATTTCATATCTAAGTCTTTGGTCCATTCTTATTTTAACTTTAGTACAGGTTGAGAGTATGGATCTAGATTCATTTGTTTGCAGAACCAGTTTTCCCAGCATCAAGGGTTAAAAAGTTAGCTTTTCTCCACCATGTTATTGAGACTTTGATAAAATTATATGGCTGATGGTGTGTGGGATTATTTCAGTAACCCTTCTTGTTACATTAATCAACGTGTCTGTTTTTGAGTCAGTACCATTGTTTCCACTATTGCAGTTCTGTAGTACAACTTGAAGTCCAATTGTAACTCCTCCTTCTTGGCTCTTATTGCTTAGAATTGGCTGATCAGAGTTTTCTCATTGCATATAAATTTTAAAATGTTTGTCTAGTTCTGTGGAAAATACTGTTGATATTTTAACAGGAATTGTATTAATTTTACAATAGTTTTCAATATGGCCATATTTACAATATTGGTTCTTTCTGTCCAAGAACAGAGGATGTATTCCCATTTTCTAATGTCCTCTTCAGTATCTTTCTTAAGAGCACTGTAGTTTTCATTATAGCATTCACTACCTTGGTTAGGTTAACTCTTAGGTATTTAAATTTCTTTGGAAGTACTTGAAT
>NW_022933446.1:0-424 GCF_012274545.1 Fukomys damarensis | reverse complement strand
AGCAATTCTGTGGCTCCTGCACAGAAACCCTCACACAGGGACGTGTGAGGAGGTGAGCAGAGAGAAGCTCCTTACTTCGGAGGACGTGTCTTTCTCCTGTGTAGCTGATCTGCCATGAGTAGGACGTCCAAGTCCAGGGAGTTGCTCATGGCTCTGTATTCGGGGCCACCTAGTGTCAGTGGTACCCCGAGGGTGGCAGGCAGCAGCAGCATAGGGCCCGTATGCAGCCTAACACGCCCCTCTTAATAGCCTGCCAGTATGGCTGCCCACGGTTGGCAGGGGCACTAGAGCGGGGAGCTCCAAGGCCAAGCTGGTAGGACAGACTGGGCATGACAAGGCCAGGCTGGGGGGACAGGCTGAGAGCGGCAAGGCCGGGCTGGGGGGACGGGCTGGGAGAGGCAGGGCCGGGCTGGGGGGACGGGCT
>NW_022933445.1:0-449 GCF_012274545.1 Fukomys damarensis | reverse complement strand
ACAATCTACTTATATTTGATGTCATTTTGATTAAGAACATACAAACATCTTTGAACATTTAGGACACACATATAACACTTAAGATAGACAAACATATAAGACAATTTTAACGAGTGCACTCAGATGGTTTCGGCCAATTGAATTATAAAATATTTTTGTTATGACTAGTCAAAATTTTTGCAGATCAAAATTTTGACTGTAAATGTAAACCTTTTATAACAGACTTGAAACCAACAAGCAAGCATAAATAAATCATTTCCACACACCTCTACATACTTAGGGTTTCTGGTCTTGTATATCTTTCTTTACCTGTTTTTTAACAAGATGCAAAAGTATAACTCTTACTTATAGCTTTCCTAATATTTTTTGTCTCATTTACTATTAACCTATTTGTGGATGTAAAAAATAATCATTTACTATGATAGGCAAAGTATGAGAAAGCACATAAG
>NW_022933444.1:0-389 GCF_012274545.1 Fukomys damarensis | reverse complement strand
GCGGGGACTTTCCTTACTCAGGCAGGTGAGGTGGGTGTGCACAGGAAATCCGGATAAGGAGAAAACTGCCCACAGCCCTAGAAAAGATGAAGGACCTCCCCAAATACAAGGACAGCTGTGGCTGGTGGCCCACAGCTCTGGAGGACCTAACCTGTCTGTCAGTCAGGGCTTGGCTGCCCACAGGCTGGCAGGAGGGAGCAGCAGAGCTGCCCTGAAAGTGCCTGTCATCAGGGAGCCCCAAGAAGCACTCAGAAGAAAATGGTTGAAGAGATGCAGACACCAGATGCAGGCTGTCACATGCAGCAGTGATGAGAGACTGGTAGACTCCACAAGATTAGAGCCCTATCATCCACATAGTACCCAAGGCTCAGGGTTTCTTTGCTTTTTTT
>NW_022933443.1:0-200 GCF_012274545.1 Fukomys damarensis | reverse complement strand
CTATGCTCCTTTACCTCAACACCTCAACCCTTAATTCTTTGTCATTATTTTATGAACATATTTGAAATGCTCCAGGTGAAATAGATAGATTGGTGTGTATGAGTGTGTGTGTGTGTGTGTGTGTGTGTGTGAGAGCACGCACATGTGATTGTGTGTGTTTGTTGTGTATGAATACCCCCGAAGTACTGTATTTGTGTAAT
>NW_022933442.1:0-234 GCF_012274545.1 Fukomys damarensis | reverse complement strand
TGCTCTTGTCCACCTGAAATGCTCTTCTGTTCCTACATTTAATTAGCTATTCTTCATCTGTCCGTTAGGGCACTGCTAGTTATCATCTCCTCTAGGAAGTTTCTTTGACCTAGGAAGTGGTTCATGCTGAATTAGAGGTAATTTATCAGCACACCTAGAATGAGCAAGTATTACAGCTGTCATATGCCACTCTCACACTTATTTTTTTTAAAAAATTATCTATCTCTACAAAAG
>NW_022933441.1:0-208 GCF_012274545.1 Fukomys damarensis | reverse complement strand
ACCCCGCCAGTTCTGCCACTCCCTACCTCCTGTTGCCCCACCACACCTCCATGCCCTTCCCGCGCAGAGGCACGAATGATGGCTCCGAACACAGACCGGAGCACGACATTCCCCTGCCTGCTTGAACTTTGTGTGGCTCCCCCCGGCTCCTGGGAAGCAGCGCAGACTCCTTAGCCTGGTCTGCAAGGCCAAGGCCCCTCCTCTGCCT
>NW_022933440.1:0-756 GCF_012274545.1 Fukomys damarensis | reverse complement strand
TTTGATATGTTGATTTTGTGATCCCAAGACACTTCATAATTTTTTACATTTACTAGAGTAAAAACGCCTTAGAATGAAGAGTTGTGAAGGCCAGTTTCCTTGAGGCTTGTTTCAGACCACTTTCTAGACCAGTGCTGTCCAATATGAGGCGTGGCCGCATGTGGCCTGCCACACTAGGAATGTGAATGCAGAATACACACGGGTGTTAGAAACCCATGCCCAGCTTAACATTGCCTTTTAATAGGAGAAGGGACGCAAGCAGGATCTGCAGTAGAGAGAACAGCGTGCGACCTATAAAACATCTTTTCTCAGATAACTCAAACCTCGGCAGATGCCTGAGCAGCGACAGAGCCTTGGAGTTCTGAGTCCTTCCCTCAAAATGAGAAGAACAGGAAATTATGTAGAACAAACACTGCAGCCCGTCGTGGACACTGAGAGAGACGGCTGGCAAGAAGAGTTCTGTCAGGGGGCAAAGGCTCAGGAAGGCCAGAGAGCAGTCTCGTGTGAGGGAGAGAAGCCAGCTGGAGAGCGGATGGTGGCCTCCGGCGCCCCTCAGACGTGAGAAGTGAACGCGGGAGCCAAAAACCAGCAGCACCTGTGACCTGTCTGCTCCCTACTTCAGTTCCCAGCTCGAAGATAATGAGAAAAAGTGTCCTTAGGGGAAGGTAGAAGTCGGCCCTTAATTTCTCCAGTCAAAAAAATTAATAATTTTAATTCATCTTTCATCAGATTCACATGGCTAGTGTTCTTCCTCTG
>NW_022933439.1:0-276 GCF_012274545.1 Fukomys damarensis | reverse complement strand
TCTCTACAAGCCGGACCATTTCAGACCTTGCATGCACTGGACTCTCAGTTCACCCAAATGAGAGGCTGTCAGGCTTCTGTTAGACAGGGCCTTAGAGACCGGTGGTGATGAACCTATGACACGTGCTCCATAGTAAGCACACAGTGATGACTCTGTCACCATGCGAGCCAAGTATATGACGGTTCTTTTCCAAACTAAAATGTCAGTATTGGTCTGGGGATTTAGCTCAGTGGTTCCGGTGCCCACCTTGCAAGTGCAAGGGCCCCAGTTCAATTC
>NW_022933438.1:0-658 GCF_012274545.1 Fukomys damarensis | reverse complement strand
TGACCTTTTACAGAGGTAAATTGCATATAAGGAGTTGTAAGTGTCACATTTAATAATGCCTTAGGGACATTAGGAGGAAGTAACAGTTACTATTCTGTGATAGGATATCCATTATTAACTGATAGGCCAGTTGCTGAGCAGTGAATCCAGTTTAATAACAGGTCTCTCCTCATACCTCAAGAATCATCCCATTTGGTTGAACTATGCTCAATAAAATAAGAGGGAAAACCAGGTAAGAGCAAAGAAAAATGCTTGGACTAAGAAAATCTAAATGGCTCAGGCTCACTTTAAAAAAATATATGAATAGGACCAGGGGTTTAGCTCAGTGGTTCTGCCACCTGCCTTGCAAGCATGACGTCCAGAGTTCAATCTTCTCATTGATGCAGCCTGAGGATCATTTTTCAGAGACTTCCTATTTAGCTCATTTCATAAGCAAATGCTCCACTGAAGTATCATCTTCATACTTACTAATGAAAGAGCCTTCAAATGCTTCTTTTTTTCTATGTACAAAAGTGAAAGCTCTTTGGCCTTGCAATTAAGCTTTTTATAATGTGGATTTTCCAATGCAACTGTCACCCTCCCCCAATCATTATTGATGCAATGAAGATTGCTCTTTTTTTGCCTTCGTGTGTGTGTGTGTGTGTGTGTGTGTGTGTGT
>NW_022933437.1:0-293 GCF_012274545.1 Fukomys damarensis | reverse complement strand
ATTTTTTGGTGTTCTTAGTCATACTACAAGTTTGCTGGTTCTAAGTTTCTTGGCATCAATTTATATGCTTTCTTGGGGCAAGAGGCTTTTTTTAGTCTTATAGTAAACTCAACTTTGGCAAAATATAAGGAATTGAAATAAGCTACAATTTTACAAACTTCATCTCAATGGATCTAAGCATCATCATAGGAGTTTTTTTTTTAAATCTTAGGCATGATGATCTATAAATGGTTCCAAAAACAAACAAAGCATCAAATAGCAACAGCATCTCACCACCTTTCTCTGTTAACCAC
>NW_022933436.1:0-283 GCF_012274545.1 Fukomys damarensis | reverse complement strand
AAAAAAATTTAAACAAGCTTTGTGCCTCTGTCTTCAATGTATACCTTGCTATAAGCAGCAAGTAGTATCCATGCTACAGCTTGAATGTTGGGCTTCCTTGAACTTTCCTCCTCCAGGTTAATTAGTACACTGACCTTAATTTCAGTCTCTCACAGTGTTAGGATATGAGCAAAATGTAGACAAACCTTCTATCAGAGTGGGATACACATGGTCTCAAGTCCAATTGCCAGTGAAGTCCTTGCTCCCAACTGAAACTTTCTGAGCTTGGTCTTTACTCCATAAA
>NW_022933435.1:0-464 GCF_012274545.1 Fukomys damarensis | reverse complement strand
CCACAGAGGATAGGCTGTATGGAGGGAATGAATCTTTGGAGAATCCCAGCCACCACACACCCAAGACTCTTTCTACCCTTCAGTGACTCCGGTTGCCTGGACCTCACCAAAGCCCACTGGCAAAGGAACCTGGGAAATGCAGTTTGCAGAGATGAACCCTCAGAAGGCTAAGCAGCCTGAAGAAGGGCAGGGTTGAAAGCACACAGAAAATGACCAAATGACTGGGGTATTTATCTATATTAAACAACTGGGCAATTTAACATAAAAATCTGGATTCTTGATTCCTCTGAAAACATCAGTCTCTCCTTGGGGTCCACCAAATTAGAGGTCAAACCAAAGACAGGGAAAGCAAAGCAAGACAGAGTAAGGTAAATGTGTCCCTGAGCCCATCTCTGCCAGGTTGTGTTGTGGCCTTGATGAGCCAGACTAATATTAGAGTCCTGAGAAGCCTATAGGGCCAGGGT
>NW_022933434.1:0-202 GCF_012274545.1 Fukomys damarensis | reverse complement strand
ATGATGGTTATAGACTGAAAGCTTGTGTTCTCCTAATAACTTTATGTGACTCTCTACGCCCCAATGTGAAGGTTACAAATGGGGCATTGGGAGGCGCTTAGGACTCAAGGAGAGGATGAGATTGGAACTTCCATAATGGGAATAGTGTTCTTGTAAGAACGAATGAAAGATCTTGCTGCCTCTCTCTGACAAATGAATATAG
>NW_022933433.1:0-240 GCF_012274545.1 Fukomys damarensis | reverse complement strand
CATGGCAGAGATTGAAAAACTGTTGTGAGGCACTTTTAGCAGAGAAGCCCTTCAGACCTAAGGAAGTGCCTAGCAGCTCTAAGTGCACACAAGCCTCGAGAACTCTGTATACTTGGGTATAGGTTCAGTTTGACATTAGAACACAAATGCACTTTGCAGAGGGCTTCTGGGTTTTATAGTGCAGTTTTCCCCAGGAAACAGCTTCTGTCGCCGCTTAGCCATTGAAAGCGAAAGCGGTCA
>NW_022933432.1:0-254 GCF_012274545.1 Fukomys damarensis | reverse complement strand
AAAAAAAAGAAAGAAAGAAAGAAAGAAAAGACACAGCAAACAGAGGAGTAACTAACACATAATGCTATCTCTAGAGGCTCCATGATTAAGGAGACAAGCCCCACCCCATTTTTACCACTCTGAAAAAGCATCTCTAAATGCATTTTACCCCCATGACTAATAGTCACTTAGTATATATACATTGTCTACATATGTTATGTTGATCAATTGAGTTAACACTTTTAAGGATAACTCAATCAAAAGATTTTTTTTTT
>NW_022933431.1:0-293 GCF_012274545.1 Fukomys damarensis | reverse complement strand
CATAATATGTCGATGTAACCCTTTTTGTATATTTAAGTTTTTCATTCTTCTATATTTTCTATTCATTTCATACCAAGTTGTATAAGCATTATATTCAAAAAGCAATCCTTGTAAAACTGGTTTTAGTAATGTTCTAATACACCATGATTGTAAAGATCCTGGAATATAGAGCGACTCTTGTGAGTTTCTACAATACCAATCACCTTCCAGAAGTTGTTGAGCTTCTTCTGGTCGATGTCTAATTAAATTCTTGCATAGCATATAGTTTGGATATGTTCCCTTGCATATATAGC
>NW_022933430.1:0-205 GCF_012274545.1 Fukomys damarensis | reverse complement strand
ATATTACACTGATAGTTCTGGGAGAGAATATTGGGAATGCCCTTCCCAGGTGTCAGTGCTCCCCGCGCTACGGGTGGGCAGTGTGGACAAAGTATAAGGGACAGAAAGAAGGATGCTGGGGTTGCTTGCTGCTTCTTTGCTACTTTGTTGCTTTGCTGCCTTTTGTTCTCCATGAACTCTTTCTCCTCTGTGATGATTCTTTGCC
>NW_022933429.1:0-221 GCF_012274545.1 Fukomys damarensis | reverse complement strand
TTTCTCATATTTTTTTCTTTTCCCTTGTTCCCTTTCCCCTACCCTTCCCACTTTCCCTACACCCTTTTCTTCCTATTTCACACTATTAATTATTCCATTAGGATCTTGTGTGCTATTACAGTTTTTCATACCAGAGAGACTATTCGGTATTTACACATGTGTGACTTATTTATTACACTTAGGAGTATATCCTCAATATGTATCCATTTTCCTATGAATGA
>NW_022933428.1:0-219 GCF_012274545.1 Fukomys damarensis | reverse complement strand
ATCCTCATCTTTTACCCAACCTGTCTCTGGGATATGAGTCCCATAATTTCCTTTACAGTCACTAGAGGATACCGGAGAGTACCCTCATTTTACTCACAGGACAGGAGGAAATCTCAAACTACACCTGTAGAAGAGAGACCAAGTCTCTTGCAGTGCTAACAGGAATCTCGTGGGGGACATCTCCTCAAATTGGACCACTGCTGGAACTCTACAAATTTC
>NW_022933427.1:0-284 GCF_012274545.1 Fukomys damarensis | reverse complement strand
TATCCAGTATAGATTTTTGTTAAAGTTTGCTGAATAATTTACTTATAAATGGATCTCATGTTCTTTGGACAGGCTGTATCTCTGTCAGTATTCTTTGGAAATTTACCCTGTGACCTGCTTACCTCATTTGATTCCTTAAAGCGATACACAGAGGTGCTTTTTACTCTGTCTTCATGGCTTGGAAGGAATTAATCATTGCACAATGCTAGAGAGACATCTTGTGGACTAATCGCACCATATGATTTGGCACATTTGCTTCTGATTGCTGCAGTCATAGTGTTACC
>NW_022933426.1:0-556 GCF_012274545.1 Fukomys damarensis | reverse complement strand
CGTTTTTGCCTTCAACCCAAAATGCCAAAAGTATGAATATTATAATATTTGCCAAATTGATATGTTTCTCTAAATTTGTTTATATCCAATATTAGGCTCAATGTCGCTTTTATTAGTTCATTTAGTTCGATAGAGAGAATTTAACTGTTCATTTAATTTATAAACACTTTGGTTGTGCTTTTCCTTTCGTTTCGCCATGCGCCAATAACCCGCTCTTCCTCAAGCTTTTGGCCTGAGTTGGCTTCGTGGTGTCCGGCGGCCTGTGGCTTATTCTCCCACCTTTAGGAAGGGTGGTGATTTCAGCCTCCCAGTTTTCCCTGCTCCAATAACCCGCTCTTCCTCGGACCGAAGTCCGAGTTGGCTTCGTGGAGTCTGGTAATCGCTGAGGACCAGCAAGCCAGTTTTCCCTACTCCAATAACCCGCTCTTCCTCGGACTGGAGTCCGAGTTGGCATCGTGGAGTATGGTAATTGCTGGTGATTGGAAAGCACAACAAAAGGTTGATTTCTGTTAATAAAAGATTGGTTTCCTTTCTTATACTGTTTAAAATTTCTCCT
>NW_022933425.1:0-249 GCF_012274545.1 Fukomys damarensis | reverse complement strand
GTGCTGGATGATGGAGCAAGCACAGCCCCCGCCCCAGCAGAGCCCCAGAGGGCTCCTCGGATAGCAGGTGAATTCCCGCGTGCACCAGAAGGAGCCCATCAGGGGAGGAGGCAGGTGCACCTGAGCAGAGACAGCCTCAGGTTTTCGGCGGCCCACACTCAGGCCCTTCCCCCGGGGACATCCAGGAGATGCAGCCCTGACGGGAAGCAGATGACCCTCTTGGGCCCTGGTGCTCAGAGCTCCGACTCT
>NW_022933424.1:0-243 GCF_012274545.1 Fukomys damarensis | reverse complement strand
GCCCACTTTTGCTGACTCTTCAATAGCATACAATGATAATAAAAGGTTCCACAAAAAGGAATAATATGTTGTGGTCTGTAGGTGTAGCATGTTTGTACACCCAGTACCACAATTCACTGCACAAGCCGGTGACTGTCCTATCATCTTTCTTCTCTCCTGCTCCTGCTGCTTTTCCATCATTTCTGTGCTGGTTTGATATGGAGATTAATAGCATGGTGTGTGGACTATCTAACAGTCTCCTTT
>NW_022933423.1:0-333 GCF_012274545.1 Fukomys damarensis | reverse complement strand
TATTTTTCACAAGACTGCTTTTCTATGTTTCCTTTTTCACATCCCACCCTTTTCTTGGCCTTCATGCCAATCTTTCTAACTTCTCATTAAAACCACGGGAAAAGAAGAAAAAAAAATCAAGTAGCACGATAGTGATTGCAGGCAGGAACAAACATCTGAAGTAATTACAACTAGTGTACTAAAACCAGTGAAATGGAAAGTGATCGCATATCTTAATCGTTTGAAAGTTCTACGTTAACATTCTGGCAGCCACAACTGTAGAAGCCCTATGGTTGTGGATGAGAGATAGCAGGGTTTGTATCCACTCAATGGGCCTAACTCCTGCAGGAGAGA
>NW_022933422.1:0-528 GCF_012274545.1 Fukomys damarensis | reverse complement strand
AGCAATTTTGTAGTCTAAGTGGAGAGATAAACATGGATGACTGGCTAGCTCAATAGGACAATGCTTTCACAAGGATGTAGTGGCCTTCTTTGTCTCTCAATTAAGTCTTGGTTTGAAATTGACTTTGTCTACAAATAAAATAACTACCCCTGCTTTTTTTCAGGGTTTCTGTCACATGGAGAACTGTTTTCCATCCTTTTACTTTGAGTCCATGAGTTTATTTTTGAACTAGGTGTGTTTCTTGCATACAGCATATTGTTGGATTTTGTTTCTTAATCCATTCTGCCAGTCAGTTTCTTTTCATTGATGAATTGATTCCATTGAAGTTGATGATTATAACTGATATATATATTGACTTTTCATTGTCATGTTATTGTCTTGTTGTTGACTCTTCTTTATTTTCCCCTCTTTCCTTTAATTTTTTACCTGGCCTGATGAAATATGTTGAATTTGCTCTATTGGGCTTTATGAAATTGTGACCTTCATTGTCTTTTTCTAAGATATTTTAGAAAATTATTTGGAGTACTG
>NW_022933421.1:0-227 GCF_012274545.1 Fukomys damarensis | reverse complement strand
AATGAGATTCAATTTATGGGTCATATTCCCAAAATGCATCCACTGTGTAAAATGAGGTTGTCGTTAACTGTGCTGCAGGAGCCAGGTGGCAGGGAGGCGTCAGGAGAGAAGTCTTTCACCTGCTCAGTGGGCCCTCTGCTAGGTTAGTCACAATCACCTCGTTCTCACCACTGACCATGCTCTCACTGGACCCCACGCTGGGAAACGTGCTTCCTAACAGATCCCTA
>NW_022933420.1:0-660 GCF_012274545.1 Fukomys damarensis | reverse complement strand
TAACTCCTAGCCACCTGACAGTGGAATTATTTAGGATTTGTATGGTTAGCTACATTTGGTTTCAGTGTTAAAATACTTAAGTAATTGTTAAATATAATTATTACTTAAAATATTCACAATGTTTCTTATAGAAATATTAAAGTGACAGATAAATGAAGTGATCCTTAATGTCAAAAAATGTTTTAAGTATAATGAAATTGTATGTACAGAATTGGTAATTCACTATGTGTATGTTGTATTGAATAGTTGTTCATAGTCAACTAGTAGTTACTTGTATCTCTCTATATCTGAGGGTAAGCCTGATTGGCTGTGTACCAAAATGCTAAGACAGTGGGATTTTAGATGATTTCTTTTTTCTGCTTTCTCTTTTCTTCTTTGTTTATATTTTCTAATTTTTATACAATGAATGTGGTTTACTTGTGTAAAACTTGGGGGGAATAGGGAAGAAAGACAGCTTTTGATAGTGTATCTTTCTGCTTTGTAGAATTTACTTTCTTAAAACTAAGACATTTAAAAAGTTAGAGCAGTGGTTAGAAAAATCCCTAGTTCTTGTCCAGGTGGAGAGGTACACAAGGCCACACTGTGAAGGTTTTTGGACAGTGGCTTTGTACATAGAAGTGGGTGATGCATGAATGAGTGAATTAAGAAAGTAATGAAAAC
>NW_022933419.1:0-1394 GCF_012274545.1 Fukomys damarensis | reverse complement strand
TTCAATTTAAATAAAAAAATTAAAAAATTGTCATAAGTCAAGATGCAGTGTTAATGTCAGCAGCAGCTCTGACCTTTTATTTTTACCTTGCTTCTTGATTACATCAAAAGGCCAGATCGATCGCTGGGGATTTAGCTCAGTGGTTCTAGCACCTGCCTCACAAGCACAAGGACCCAAGTTTGATCCCTGATACCTAAAAAAAAAAAAAAAAAAAAAGCAAGGCCAGATCACCTCATAACATATTTCTCTGAAAGTGTTTCCATCATTAATGACACATACCTCACTAATTCTACATCCAACATCCCTCCAATCAAGTGTGTCATATGTCACCCACTAAAACTACTGTTAGTAATTAAACTCATTACAAAAAGTATTTGCTAACATATTGTTTTCCAGTAAATATGACCACTTTGTTCTGGCCTTCATAATTATCTATACTTCATCTCTATACTCTTTTAAGTCTGGTTATCAATTTCTGGCCTTTAGTGAAAATTTTATTCCTTCACATTCTCTTAATATTTATCAGTTTAGTTTCTAGTCATTGGATAATAAGTGTTTCAAGAGGCTTTCTATCCATTTTCACTTGCTAAAATTGTACCAGAACCACAAATCTTGATTTAGAAAATGGTCATGAGAATTTCTTCTATGCAGATGAAATAAATCTCAATTTTCCTAAACTTTATGAATATTTAATCTTCTTATACTTTTTGTAATAAAGCCTCATATTATAGTTGAAACCATTTCTAGACGCCTTGTAGATTTTAATTCTAGATTGCAATTCATAGATTGTAGACCAACACAATGATGGTAGACCAGCACACTGATGTACCCATGCAATGGTTTAATAAATATTGGTTAAGTTAACCATATAAGAATGAATTAAAATGGTTACATTTAAGCTATCCAAAATATGTCCTTTGCTTCTTTGTTCATGATTCATTTTCCTTGATCAACATAACAACAAAAAGAAAAGACATAAAAATGTACAAGTTTAGTTTACCAAACTATATTATAAGAATGTGGCATTTAAAACATTTTCTTTGAAATAGAAGCTGTGTATTTTCTTTCCAATCAATACCTCATATATTGAAAATTAAAAGACACAGGCAAAGTTCATGTTACTTTTGGCATAATTTTTGTCCAAGAATGAATTTCCATTCTCTTAAAACATTCTGTTTTCTTCAAAGTCTGAAAAGTGCCTCTTAAAAGTATTTTTAAATGAAAAATTTATGTTTTCCTTTTAAATTACACCTATGCAATTTTTGTTATTCTTCTACTGTACAGTATTATGTCAACCCTTGAAAAGCTATAAATACCCTTTGGGCCAAAATAATAGAGTACACGTCATATCGCTCCAGCACAGAGGTCTGTGTTGAATGAGAATGACAGTTTTA
>NW_022933418.1:0-208 GCF_012274545.1 Fukomys damarensis | reverse complement strand
ACATGAAAGATCTTTGTTCTCATTTTTTTCTGGATACCCCTGCCCTCCCTTTACCTCCTTCCCCTTCCTGTATTTACAAAGACTTTATTTCCATTTTTTTCCTTTTCTCATTTTTTTTCTTTTCCCTTATTTCCTTTCTCCTACGTTTCCACTTCCCCTACACCTTTAGTAGTTTCTTCCTATTTCACATTATCAGTTATGCAATTTG
>NW_022933417.1:0-200 GCF_012274545.1 Fukomys damarensis | reverse complement strand
TGGTAAACTCACAGAGTTGCAGCACCTTTCTCTGTGGAGTACTTCACATTCGTGAAACTCACTGCTTTCGCTTTAAAGGGCTAAGCAGCGAGAGAAGCTGTTTCCCGGTAAAATCAGCACTTTAAACGGCAGAAGCTTTGGGCAAAGTGCGTTTGTGTTCTATCTTCAAACTGAACCTATCCCCAATTATACAGAGTTCT
>NW_022933416.1:0-581 GCF_012274545.1 Fukomys damarensis | reverse complement strand
ATATATATATATATATATATACATATACATAAATACATATATATACATATACATACATACATATATATATAAATTTGCCCCAGGTCACCCAGAAAAATCAGCAATGCAGCTTCCACTAACTCAGAGAATCTAAGAGTGTGAATTTCTACTTATGATTTTCCCCCTCAATATTTATTGTGATGGGCCAGGGATTTAGTTCAGTGGTTTTGGCGCCTGCTTTGCAAGTGCAAGGACCCCAGTTCAATCACCAATACAGGAAGAAAAAAAATTTATTATGAGCCGTACATGGTGGCACATGCCTGTAATCTCAGCACTTGGGAAGCTGAGCAGGAGGACTGCTGAGTTTGAGGCCAGCCTGGACTACATGAGTCCAAGTCCAGCTTAAACTATATAGAGACCTTGTCTCAAAAACCCAAACCAAACAAATAAAATATGCATTATATTGTGACAATTCCCAAGAATATAGAAAAATAGAATTATAAAATGAATTCTCCAGGTATCCACCCAGTAATTTTTTAAATTGAGTTTATTGGTACATTTTTAGGTATACAGTACAGTTACATTCATTATTGGGATCTTGT
>NW_022933415.1:0-1378 GCF_012274545.1 Fukomys damarensis | reverse complement strand
CAGCCAGTTCCACGTGGCATTCACCAGAACCTCCAGCTGCTCGGGGGAATCTGCTAATCCCTGGCTCCCAGCAACAGCTACCTGTAGGGTTAGCTGTTGGCTCCTGGGAGCCGTGTTCAGGTACATAGCAGCTCTCCGTATCCCTCCCATTGGGCTCAGTGCATTTTGGTTAGCATTCGTACTAAAACCCCCAGGTAGTTTTCCTTTCTCCACTGCAAGCACATGGCCTTGTTCATGTCTATTAATCACTCCACAGTTATGAAGAATTAAAGCAAGTCTGAACGAAGAGGGTGGGGGAGAAGGAACATTTAAATCAATTAATTTCAGCAGCATCTTTATTGCAACCAAGAACCTGTAATAAAATGCAACAAAACTAATGTTTCACTTTCCATGATTAAAAGCCATGTAGCTGAAAATGAGAACACTCATAAACTTACTGGACTGAGACATGCAATTCATTTGTACAAGTCAGTGCTTAAAACAGCAGGCACTTATGCTCCAGAATGAAAGACCTCAACTCCAGTTTTGCTGAATACAACACAAACTTGTATTGAGGTTGTTTAAAAACAAACATACAAACAAAACTTTTCTCTCTCTCAGAGGGACTTGTAAAACTATTACCTAGAGCCCAGCACCTTGCACTAATGTACTCTGGGCTGGAAGGTGGGCAGGTTAGGCCGGGAGTCAGGGAAATTCCCTCATTCCCCTCTCTCTGCTGGGAAAGGGCACTCACATTACCTCTTACTTCAGATATGGCCACATCCCTTTTGTAAAAAACATAAAATAGCTCTAAGTTGGGCTCCTGGGCTTAAGCAAGGGCTCTACTCTATATCCCAATTCCCCACATTTAATGTAATGATTTTAATTAACTTCAGAATATACTAATTGGAAGTACTGCTTCATTAATAAGCATGCTTAGCATTTACTTTAGAATGGAAAAATTAACCATTTTGTATATTTACCTTTAAAATGTTTTACAGGAATATATTAATAAATACATCTTCTAAAATCTGCCTTTTCTATATATCATTTAGTCACCATGGGGCAGGATTATCTGGACAGAGGCTAGTACCAATTGAACACTAACTGGCCACATGGCCACAGGTATACTTCTCCTCTCTCTGCTATGCAGGCTCCTTTGCACATGAGATCATAGACTGTATCAGACACTTACTCCAGCTTGAAAATGTATGATTCTTCAATAATGACAGATCTTACTGGAATCATCCTACCCCTAAAGAGAGAACAATGTTATAGAAAGGTGGGATATGTATCTTTTGTAAGGAATACAAGTAATTAAAAAAGTTAGCATCAGTATCTATATTTCATTCTTTTAAAAGATAATTCATGCACTGTGACTCCATCTTCTTGTGTGAAG
>NW_022933414.1:0-935 GCF_012274545.1 Fukomys damarensis | reverse complement strand
AAAAAAAAATGGAACTGAATCAGGAGATTTAAAAAAAGCCTATGATAGAAAGATTGGTATGTACAAAATTGAACAGAGAAATTAAATTAGAATGGTGGATGGTAGCATAGTCATTACAAATATACCTGGAGCATAATCACCACTGGATGCTTTGTTCCAAGGCATCAAATTATCAGAGCTTTTAAAAAGATGAAAGTGATATTGGTAGGGGAGAAGAGAGTGCTCTTTCTCCAAGACAACAATATTGGAAAAGCACATGGATGAAAATTTCAAGGACTGTTTGAAATGGCCAAGGAATGTGAGAGTGAAGATGAGGAAACAGCAATAATGCTAAAACACATTGTCCTCTACCATTCCCCTAGGGACTGCACACTCCCGTGCTCTACATTTACAAACCTTTCAAGGAACACATGAGACAAACTGTGACTTCTTCATAATTTGAAGTTAAGGAAACTAAAGGATTAACACAGCAATTAAAGAGTGTAACAAAAAGTAAAGCTCATCGGTGGTTATTTCATTGGTCTACAAAGCAAGAATATTTTAACTGTTGAGAAAAATGGATGAAAGTTTGGAAGGAGGCCATAAAGGACTGTGGAATGTTCTTCAAAAGTCACTGTAGGGAATAACATAAGACAAAAAATTTTCTTGGGTTTTGTAGGAACATGTAATTTACTCCAGATGCACCAGAAAACCAGTTAACTGAGTGAAAAATTTTCATCAAACCTAGAAAGGGTTCCTAAAAGCAGTCCACTGAGATAACTATTGTTTTGTTCTGTTGGAAGTGATTGTTCTTTGTGGAATTTCCAATGCTCCGTATCTTCTTATTTAGAATCAGTAATTGACTTGTTAGTGCTCCTTACTTTAATTGACACATAATGACCATAATGATTGTACACATTCATGGAACACCATATGTTGGGTTTAATACAAGTTTG
>NW_022933413.1:0-214 GCF_012274545.1 Fukomys damarensis | reverse complement strand
CATAATATTACATATGTTAAATCCCAACACCATAGACAAGCATCAAAAGTTTGGGCCCAAACTTGGCAAGTCAGTTACCTAGAAATTGTCACAAAATTAAAAAAAAAAAATGGAAATATTATTCAGTATAAATTATGGATTCAATCCCAAGTACTGAAAAAAATTAAATGTTAACATTGTAATCACTGACCATATAGAAATAAAAATAACCAAA
>NW_022933412.1:0-876 GCF_012274545.1 Fukomys damarensis | reverse complement strand
CAGAAATAAAAAAAAATCTGTTTTCTAAGATTAATTTGTTCAACAAGTACTTATTGAACATTTACTAAATGCTGGAGGCTAAGTGTTAGAGCTGTAACACTGAGAAGACAGAATCCTTGCTTTCATGACTTTTCATTCTAGGAGACTAATTTACAATCATAAAAAATTTTGAAGTACTCACCTTGTTTACAGTACTAAGTGGGGGTAAAATGAGGGAAAAAAATGAAGGTTAGAGATCACAATCTAGGAGACAGAATAGTTAAGAGTTGCCCAAATTACTTAGTTTGCCAAGATTTTACCAGGAACTGGTGTTGAGTTCTTTGCACTCCTCTGACCTCTGCTGGTCAGAAATGTTCAAGGGCAGCATCTTTTTTGAGACTAGAAGGGAGAATATTGAATCTTTTCCTATTTGGCAGTAAGTTTGTCCCTTAAGGGCACCAACAGCTTAAATTAGTGCAAACATAGAGAAAATGATGTGTATGGGCCCATCAGGTTTATTCTGTCTCCATGAACTTTGTAAATTTTAAAAATACTTTTAAAAATGAGGCCCATATAATTTTGATTCCATATATCTGGTCTGACCGAGTGCCCAGTATCTATCTACCTACTCACCCCTCCTCATTATAGCTTGTTTCTCAAACTCAGCCTACCCTAAAGTGTCTTATGCTCTTTTAGCTTTGCATTGAATAATTACTGAGCATCTTTCATGGAAGGGAACTGTCCCAGGCTTCAGCATCGGTGTCAGTGTCAATCATTTAGGCCAGCATGCCACTTTTTACTACTTGCAGATTCTATTTGTTTAATGATCTGGAGCAACAAGTTTGTGCTTTTATGTAGAATTCTTTTTCAGACATTCCCCCTAGGAGTTCCTGAATG
>NW_022933411.1:0-372 GCF_012274545.1 Fukomys damarensis | reverse complement strand
TCCTACTCTGGAGGATGCCTGGTATAAGAACAAGACAAAAAACTAGAGCAACGATTAAATGTACTTTGAATGTTATGACATCTCCAGCGTCTTCCAGAACAGAGGCCTAAATTCAGGAGTCGGTATATGCATCCAAGAAGAGGTGAACCTAAAGGGAATGATGTATGTCATATGGTTGTGTGAAGGTACATCTGGAGGAGATATCTGTGTGAAAGGGCATGGTGCTCAAAGACAGTTCAAACGGGTACAGAATGTGCCCGGAGGGTTGTGACTTAGTGAGGGGTGTGCCTGCAGCCTGGAGCTGGCTAAAGTCAGTGGGAATGGCTATACTGAGGAGAGTGTTCTGAGAGGATAAAAGGATATGAAGATAAA
>NW_022933410.1:0-223 GCF_012274545.1 Fukomys damarensis | reverse complement strand
CGGTGTACTGATATGATTGCAGGTGTCCCATATGTTTGAAATTATTGGGAAATGAAATATTTTTCTATCAATATTATTCCAGCAGAGAAACACCAAGCATCACTATAGCAGCTAAGTGTATTAGTGATATTTCTCACTGTAATGAAACAATTCCTGACAACCACAACTTAAAGAAGGGGAGGTTCAATTTGTCTCATATTTGTGGAGGATTCAGTATATGGTC
>NW_022933409.1:0-232 GCF_012274545.1 Fukomys damarensis | reverse complement strand
GTTATCAAAATGATTTCTATACTGATTCACATAAATAATTAGTATATAAAAATTTACATATACGTATCAAGGAAATATAATTCAAAAAGAAATATGCATGATATATAGTTGTAAGATGAAATATACTTAATTTGCATATACAGATATTTGTCATTTAATTACTTGAATTACTGGACTTATGACTGAGGTACACTGGATTTATGTTCTGCCACTGGGGCTTATAATCCATCTT
>NW_022933408.1:0-209 GCF_012274545.1 Fukomys damarensis | reverse complement strand
AAACACAACATGGTATGACAACATATACATGTGCCTATATATATATAGATAGATATATATTTCTTCAATTTGCTTCTTTTCGGGGGGGGCGCTCTTGGGAATAAATCCTGGATCGCCTTCTAATAACATACCTCGGTCTTCTGAATGCAAGGCCCCAGAAAGGAATAAAAGCTGAGAATCAATAGCAAGTGCGCAAAAGTATGAACAGA
>NW_022933407.1:0-422 GCF_012274545.1 Fukomys damarensis | reverse complement strand
TTCTTTCTTTCTTTCTTTCTTTCTTTCTTTCTTTCTTTCTTTCTTTCTTTCTTTCCTTCTACTTTAAAGGACCACCAGAACACAACTTTATTTGAACAAGGCTACACAGTGATATAGGGCAGTTAGAACACAAGAACAAACCCTCCTAAACCAACCAGGTCTCCTAGTTTCCTATTTCTTGGTCTCCTCTCAGCCTCTCTACTCTGTAACCAGCCTCCCACCATGTCTGAACCCTGGTCATAGTCAGGTATCCCAGATTCCACAGGATTCCCTGCAGGGAGTTAGAAACATGTTCACCAAATGAGCCCCAGAGATGGACTCTTATATTTCCTTATATTCTTTGGGAGCTGGGGAAGGAAGAAGGTTTTCCCATTTATAGCTCTCTTTGCTTCCTTTCCCTGCCTTTTTTTTTTTTTTTTTTT
>NW_022933406.1:0-201 GCF_012274545.1 Fukomys damarensis | reverse complement strand
TTAAGGATGGATCCCTGAGGAACAACAAGATTTAAAGAGAAACATGAGGAAGAAGGGTGTTTCAGAAGGAAAGTAAGTTTCAGAGATTGAGAATATGGAGGCCAAAGGGAAGACTGCATTTCAGAAAGGAGAGCAGACCCTGAGGGGGAAGACCGCCCATTGACAGCTATTCAATTATCGCTGGTATGAGTCATTTTTCAG
>NW_022933405.1:0-744 GCF_012274545.1 Fukomys damarensis | reverse complement strand
TTGTACCTTTACATGACAGGTCTTGGTTCTCATTTTTTCCCCTTGTCCCTGCCCTCTTCACCCATCCTCCCGCCCCCTTTATAAGCACTTCATTTCCTTTCCTTCATTTTCTCATATTTTCCTTTTCCCTTATTACCTTTCCCCTACCCTTCCCACTTTCCCTACACCATTAGCCCCTTTCTTCCTTTTTTACATTGTCCATATTGTTTTAGTTCTTAAAAGAATCATGAACCCCTTGTCACAGCGTTCTCTGAATTCCTACATTAGTTATTTTAAATGTTGCATTGGAGTCCATAATGGTAGAAGTTCATACTTTTTCTTACATTCCTTATTATTTCATTTTCATCGATGAACATATATACTGTCTTCAAATTGTAAATGATATTCTGGTGAGCATGCTTGAATATAAATCTTTGCTCATATTTGTAATGATTTCTCTATTAATAATTCTTAGTCACATAGGCATTTTAGTCAGGTGCAAATAATGTTCATACCATATAGACTGCTTAATATAATACCAGAAGAATTTCAAACAGATTATTAAATGATATAATAAAATGTTAGAAAAAATCTTTGGAAGAAAAGAAACCATGGTGTTTATTGTGTCTTGCAAAAGTTTCACAGCAAGATTTAAATTTTTTCTTTTCTTTCATTGAGTTTATTGGTACATTTTAGGTATGCAGTACAATTACATCCATCATTGGGATCTTGTACCTTTACATGACAGGTCTTGGTTCTCATTTT
>NW_022933404.1:4841-6980 GCF_012274545.1 Fukomys damarensis | reverse complement strand
AGTGGTGACACCGCCTGCCTCACAAGTATTAAGGTCCTGAGTTCAATCCCCGGTACCCCCCCACAAAAAATGGGGATATTACATTGGGTTACATAAAGGTAGGCAAAAGCTTAAAAAGGAACATAGAAAATGAAGAGAAATTAAAGGTTTCTAATGACTTCTCAAATGAGCCAGCTATGCTTAGTTTAGCTTTTTCATTGTGTCAGCCTCATTTTTGGTAGACCACCACTTCCAGATTATGTTTTGGGAGAAAAATAATTCTTTTCTTGAAGAAAAGATATTATTTCAGAATAACTGGACATACATACGTGCTTTTGATTATGAACTTGTAATGGGTTTGTTAGCAAGAATTTGGGCTGTATTTGGACAGAGGGGAGTTGAGGATGACTGTCTCTCACCTTCTTTGGGCTTTGAATACAGCCTTTGTCCTATTTTCTACTCCTCCCATTTTGTGTGTCCCACTGAGGTTAGCAGAGTGGCTCGTGGTAGAGTAACAGGGTTAATAACTTTAGAGGAGAAAGCAGCGGCTTCTTTCCAAGGGAGCTGCCATGCACGTCACCTGTGTTGCTTCTGGCATAGGTAACAGAACACAGTTAATGAGAACGACAGTTATAAGACACACCTGAGTCCAGAGCACCCCTGCTCCCAGCGAGATCATGAACAATTAGAGAGACGTTAATTCATTCGGTCCTCCCAGAATTTTCCTAACACTTGTACTAGGGATTCAGTGAACTAGCTATTTCTAATCATTTTTGATCTCTTCTATGTCAAGATGCAGAAATCCAGCTTCCCGCTTGTTCTGGAACTTGCAGTAATAACAGATACAGAGAACTGCATAACCTCAAGTCATGTGGTGAAAATGAAGTCTGCATGGACAGCCCTGGGGAGCAGAACCACCTGTGAGGTCCTTTGTTAATGCACTGGTGACAACATTTAATGAGTTGGTCTTAGTTTAGGGTTTGGACACGAGCAAGTTTTTTTTGTTATGTTTTGTTTTTTTTGAGACAGGGTTTCATCACCATGTAGCCCAGGCTGGTCTCGAACTCACAGCAATCCTCCTGCCTCAGCTTCCCGAGTGCTGGGATTACAGGCGTGCGCCACCACGCCCGGCTAATGAGCAATCTTTTTTGAGCAGTTCCAATAACAGTGACTTTGGCTTCCGATTCTAGTGTATCTTGATTTTTCTCTGACAAACACTTTTTAGATTTATACAGTATTTGGATTTAACCTTTATTTATTTTTCACTTTTACCAAGCCCCATTTTGCGTTAATGTTTTGAGATAGTCTTGCTTTGTTGCCCAGGCTTGTCTTCAATGCCTGGCCTCGAGATCCTCCCACTTCATCCTGAGTGCTGGTTGTATGGACAAGCACCAGGGTCCAGCTGGACTTAGTTTTTACTTCTAGAGTGAGAGGTTTGCTAGTCTGATGGTGTCAATAAAGAAAATGATATGGTTGGGAAGATGTCTTCAAATGTGACACCTGGGTTGTTTTCTGGCATGAGATTATGAGGCACAGTTTTCAGATAAGGAGTGGGAGCAGTCTGTCCCCAGTGGTATCTGAGCATAGTCTGCATAGGCCAAAGGTCACGCACACTTTGTAGCTGTGTGACAGTCCAGAGAAATACTTCTCTGGGTCCTTCTGCACTGGGTACGTGGTGGGACGAACATGGTCGTAAGAGCAACTTCCTTTGTGGTGTGCAGCGTCCCTGCAGATATAGCTGGGACTATTCCGTGAGGAAAGAAGCCAGCCTGGATTTGCTGGGATGGTGATAGAAATTGTGAATTCTGTTTTGATATAATCAGGAAGGTAAACTCTTAAGTGGAATATATTTACTTAATTTAAATTCATTATGTACATGTAAAGATATAGCTTTAGAATTTTTCAAAGATCAAGTATGTTATTTTTGAGACTTTTTTATTTAAGAAAATACGTTGTTTTAAGATTTTTGTTATATACCTTTTTTTTGGTTTGATGATGGCTAAGAAACCCAGGGCTGCCTTTTGTATGCCAGGCAAATACTTTAACAATGACTTTCTGCTGTGCCTCGCAAGCATAAGGTCCTGAGTTTGATCTCCGGTACCAAAAAAAAAAAAAAAGAGTAAGAAAATAACTTTAACACTGAGCTATTCCTCCAGCTCC
>NW_022933404.1:3999-4735 GCF_012274545.1 Fukomys damarensis | reverse complement strand
ACACACACACACACACATTGTGTTCAGTTCTGGTCGCCCATTTTCCCTTCTCTTTTCTCTCCAATCTCTGGAAAGTCTGCCTCCCTATTTCCTGCCATCTTTTCTTTATTTTACTTTTACATTTATTTATACTGTGAGTTTATCATATAAGCAAAACCATGTGATGATATTTAATCTCTGTGTCTAATTCACTTAACATTATGGTCTCATGGTTCATCCATTTTATTATAATGACTCAAATGCATCCTCTTATGGCTGATTTACGTCACATTTTCTTTTCTCCACTCATCTGTTGATGACGTCTCCGCAGTTTCAGTACTTTAGCTCCTGTGAGTTGTGCTGCTGTAGACATGAGCACACATGTATCACTACAGTGTGCTGCTTTTAACTCTTTTGGGAAGAGGTATCCTTGGTATTCTAATTTTAAGCTTTTTGAGGGATCTCCACACTGATTTCCATAGTGGTTTTACAGTCAGTACTAGTTTATATTACCACCAACAGTTGTAGAATGGCTCCATCTACCTCTGCATTCTTGACGGTGTTTTTTTTTTAGGTGTTGATTCTGAATGGTGGAAATAGAATCTGAGTTGTTTCGATTTCCTTAATGGCTAAAGATGATGAACACTTTTTTCATGGACTTGTTGTCCATTCACACTTTTTCTTTTGAGATGTGCCTATTCATTTCTTTTGTCTGTTTGGGTCATTTGCTTCTTGGGCCCAATATTTTTAGTTATTT
>NW_022933404.1:1977-3159 GCF_012274545.1 Fukomys damarensis | reverse complement strand
TTTTTTTTTTTTTTTTTTTTGGTACTGGGGATCGAACTCGGGACCTTGCACTTGTGAAGCAGGGTCAGTGTCACTGAGATAAATCCCTGGCTCATTATAGAAGTCTTTTACCTCCTTGGTTAATTTTTTGGAATATTCTGTAAATGTGATTGTTTCTGATCTCTTTCTTAGTGAGTTCATTATTGGTATAGGAATGCTATTTTTTGTTCTTTTCTCTTCTTTTTCTTATAGCACCTCACTATGTAGCTCATAACTGACCCTGAGCTCACAATATAACCTGGGTTGCCTTGAACTCATGGCGATACTCCTGCCTCAGCCTCCTGAGTGCTGGGATTATAGGTGTGTGCCACCATGCCTGGCTGCTATTGATGTTTGTGTATTGATTTTGTATCTTGCCATTTTTCTGAATGTATCAGCTTTAAGAAACTTGTGGTGAAGTTGTTTGGGTCTTCTATGTAAAGGGCTATGGTAGTTTTATTGCCTCAGTTATTGCTCTAGTCAAAGTGTTTATATATTCTTGGTTCAAATTTGGCAAGTCATATGTGTCTAGGAATTTACCCATTTCTTTCAGATTCTCCAATTTATTGCAATATAAGTTAAAAAAATTTTTTATAGTCTTTTCACTTTCAGCATCCTATAATTCCACCTTTTTGATTTCTAATTGCACTGATGTGAGTCTTTTCTTCTTTTGGTAAGTTTAGCTAGAGGTTTATTGTACTTATCTTTTCAAAGAACCAACTTTTTTGAGTTTTTAAGGAGTATCAGTTTAGTATATTCTACAGTATAAACAAAATTTCTTCTATAATACAATAAACATACATTTAGTCAACTTTTTTGTAGTTCAACAAATATGACCTCTGAATTAAATTTACATTTTGTCTTAAATATTCCAAAATCTCCATTCACACTGTTGTTGGAATTTCATTCTTACATGATACTGTGATCTCTTCAGTCTAGGCTCTGACCATTGGCCAGATTCCTAGTTTTGGCTATTCATCTGTTTTTCTTGATCTTGCTCTCAGAATCCATAAATACCGGACTGTTCCGTGGATTTACAGTAAGATTTCAAGATGAAGGGAGATTGCTTGTTTATTATTTGTCTGAAACCTTGGCTTGTGTTCATCTTACTAAACAAAAAAATACTCTTCAGAAATGCCCATAATTAGCCAGTAACGGTTTTTT
>NW_022933404.1:0-411 GCF_012274545.1 Fukomys damarensis | reverse complement strand
GTGTCCCCCTGATGGTGCTGACCTTGTTGTTTTTGTTTAGGATTTCTCTGAGTATTTTCTGCAGTGATGACTTGGTTGTCATGAATTTCTTTAGTTTCTATTTTGATGTGGGAGGTCTTTATTTCTCTCATCAATTTAAGAATAATTTATCTTTTAGGGTTGTGTGGAGAAATCTGCTGTTATTCTGATAGCTTGCCTTTATAAGTTATTTCGTGATTTTCAACACATATACACAGATTATTGTATTCGGGATCTCAGATCTGTGTTACAGACCACCACGAAAACTGTTACTTCAGTCAGGAAGAATGCTACCTGACAGGAAGATACAAAACAGCTTAGTGAATGTTCTTCTCCATGAACAGTTGTATTCTACATATAATGTAAAGGGACATTTCAGAATATAAATGTGCT
>NW_022933403.1:0-208 GCF_012274545.1 Fukomys damarensis | reverse complement strand
TTTTCTTTCTATTATTTAAATTTTAAATGTGTGAGTCTCTGTGTGTTATAAATAATTTAGAGATACTGGATAGGAAAGCAGCTTTTAAAAGGCTATAGGCAAGTCGATTTCTAGCTCATATTTTAACAGTAAACTTGGGTGTTACCTTGGTTGTTAAGTTTTCTTAAGCTTTATTCAGCATCCAGTGCTGGCTTTCAGCACACAGAAA
>NW_022933402.1:0-214 GCF_012274545.1 Fukomys damarensis | reverse complement strand
TGCTGTTTACAATGTACTTCAGTTTTTATTGTATTCTTCAATTGGTTGTTGCTGGTAGAGGGAGCATTAGGGTAGGAGGGAGGAAACAAAGAGAGATAAAAGGGAGACAAAATGAGTTGGGACTTTGATCTCCTCTGGCCTTCTATCCCAGATTCCACCCCAAGATTTCTACCCAAGACCAGGAATCCCCCAGCCCTGGGATGTAAAGGCCTCA
>NW_022933401.1:0-265 GCF_012274545.1 Fukomys damarensis | reverse complement strand
AAAATATTTACTAGTTAGTACACTTTTGTTAATTTTGCCATTTCTCTATAAATAATTACATAAGTTGAATTATAGAAGAACTCTAATTTTTCTGTACTACATTCATTTTTCAAAAATAAAAGACAAAATACAGTAATGTATTAAGTAAATAGCACAAATTCCTTAAGAAATCTAAATTGCAAGTTTCTCTTTGCGATAATGCATACATCTAGGTAACAGAAGCACAGATTTTAGTACTTTTGATGTGCTACACAGAGACAAATTT
>NW_022933400.1:0-3116 GCF_012274545.1 Fukomys damarensis | reverse complement strand
GACTAGTATTCCATTTTATAGAAAAACCACATCTTCTTTATCCAGTTTCCAACTGATGGGCAGTTTTTGATTAGAAAATGTCTTTAAAGTAGACAGAATGCTTTACCTGCTGTAAAATACCCAGATATTAGCAAAATTTGAATCATTGCTCTTTTTGCTTATTTTACTCTCTGTGCTTCATTTTTTTGTGTCTTCCATATATAAATTGGTATTACTCACATTAAAAAATAAATGTTTTTGTTTGCTTCATTTAGCTGTCCCTATTTGGAATCTTCTTGATTCTCCAAATGAATGTGCCCTAATGCTATTGCTGTTCACATGTAGTAGATTTTTACACGTCATGCATTAAATTTTTAAAAAGTTGAATAAACTCCAGAATTTCATGTAGATAGAATTTAAAAAGTTAGCAATTTAAAGGTACAGGCATATTCATGTAGTTTGCTTTTCTCCTTTTCTCCCATCAGGAAGAATTCCTGCCATTTAAAAAATTTTAACTGTACAATGTAAGAAAAGATACATTTCCTTTATCTAACAAGCAACCTTGAAATTATATGTTTTATATAGAGCTTTTGGTGACCTGTTTAAGAAAATGAAGGTCATCAAATATTAAAGTCAGGAAATAAAGATGAGCAGTGTCCATTTGTTAACTTAAAACTCTACCCTCAGCTCTCATGCTATGTAGGGCAAGAGATTTTGCTTAATAAACGGACTGTAAAGTGCAGGTTGGGGTTATAAGAGAATTGTGAGGCTCTGAGATTGAACCTGCTTAGAAGCTACACTTAAATGATTGTGATATATAATGATTTACATACACATCAATACATATATATTTTAAATAGGGTTAAATAAAGACAGACAACACAGATCTTTGAGTCAGAATAAAAAGATACAGTTATTTACTTACTCAATAAAACAGCACTCAGAGTACTAGTATATGTCATTTTCCTAAATCCAGTCTGCCAGGGTTTATTTGGTGAGAGCCAGATGGTATGCCGATATGAAGTACATTACAGAAGAACCTAGGAACTAAAAAAGAAAGCAAAGAGTATTTATTTTATATAGAGCTTCTGGTGACCTGTTCATTCTCTTCCCTAGAGACAGAGAAAGTACTGAATATAAACACACACTCTGGGAAGGCAACGAGGTTACTTTACCTTTATTAACCTGGCCCACCTGTGGGAGAGAGGAGTATCTGAGATTTCCTATCCTGAAATGTTTGCGTATATAAACCTAAACTGTCTGGGAATAGCCTCCCTCAGCGACCTGGGCTGCAGAGAGGTAAGATTTTCATGGAGAGTGACGTCAGCTTCCCCAAATCGGCCTTGGGGTTTCCAAGTTCTATATCAGTGTCCCCTCATCTCAGTGATGCCCCCGCTGTGGCTGGCATCTGTGCCCAAAGAGCTTGACCGCTGCTTTCAAGACTGGATCTGGCTCTGTGCTTGCTTTCCTTTCCAAATGGAGGCTTTGGAGGAGGATTTCCAGAGCAATTAGTTTTGCTCTTTCCGGTTTCCTGCATAGAACTTCCCACTTAACACAGATCGCCTCCCTTTGTAGGTCAGCCACCAAGCCTTTTGCTTTAAATTGCTGATTAACATGTAAAACTGTGATATTTCAACACATACATACAATGCATACTGATCAAGTTAGGGTAATTAGAATTCCCACCTCCTTGTAAATTCTGTATGTCTGGAGCCTTTGAACTCCTCTCATCTACTTCTTCATAAATTATATAATAAGTTATTTTGAACTCGAGTCACCTTATATTTCTATAAAACACTATACATTTGTTGCCAGTGTTTCCCTTTTTAAAAAACTAAAATGAGAGCTAAACTTTAGACCCAGAGTAAAGCATTTATTCTTGTGCTTTTCTTTCTTTTATTAACAATCACTCAGTCCCATATGTCAGTGAGCATATAAATAAAAATTCATTACAGTTTCTGTTGTACAGAGTTTATAGTCTAGTATGGGAGTACAAATTTACAAATTAGTTGCAAATGCTACAAGTGTATGCTTGAAATCAGGAAAGGATGAATCAAAGGAGGTGGATTTATTTCTGCCACATGGGTCAGGAAAACTTTCAGTGGGAGATTAACTCTGAAATATTAATGGTGGTGGCAGTGGTAGCCACTGGGTGGGGAATCCTTCAAAAATTTTCTGCATTGCAACATATCTGAATATGCTAAGTTATTTACATGGAAAATTAAAATGATATATAGAAAAATGTAGATAAGTTTTTACAGTTATAGTAATCTAGTGTTATTAAAAAATTTAAAAAGGACCTGTAGAGAAAAATTAAGATAATTTTTGTGATTTATTCATTATATAGAAAACCTGCAATAATCTAGAACGTTGATATTTTTGCTCTTTTCTTTGAAGAATTATCTTTATTGACTTCATTTTTAATGACAATTACTGAAATTTGAAAAAATAAACTATATGTAAAAATATATATGTTGAATTAAATGAGTGCAGTCAGAGATGAGGTACAAAAATAATATTTCCTTTCTCATACTACCTTACCTGCTTTACATTTTCACATATAATTATTTAAGAGCATCAACTAGGCAAGAAAATAGTAGACACACTTCCAGGCAGGGTTCTAGTTATTAGTTTAACATAATTAATTCTCACATCTCTCAGCTAGAAACACACGTTTATGGGAACCCAAACCGATGTACAAGTAAGTGTCTGCTCCAGGCCGGCTCTCCGGTCAGCGCAGGGTCCCTACCCAGGCCCTGTTGATTTCAGAGGAATTGAGCTGAGCCGCTGCCTGGTGCAGAAGCCCATGGAAACCGCTCAGTGCAATTTACCTACAAGCCGTCGTGTGGCAGAGGCACATAGCAAACCTTAGTTTAACATCAAATACAGTTCAAAAGAACCATACATTATTAGCGTACCTTATCATGCTCCGTTATAAATTATGATAGTAGCTCTCTGATATGACTTAGAAATATTTTAAAAGAATCCTTTACAAAACATAAATGTTGCAGAGTGTGTTCAGTAAAAAATGAGATAAAATTTTAAGAGCATAATAAACTGCAAATGTAACATTCCTATTTTGATATCCGCAAATCATTGCTGTTTTTTTTTTTTTTTTTTTTTTTTTTTTTTTTTTT
>NW_022933399.1:0-662 GCF_012274545.1 Fukomys damarensis | reverse complement strand
TATTTGAAAAAGTGGACGGAGTGTAAGGGAGAAACTGCCTCTGCAGAGTGAACTTGGGCTTAACAAGAGAGGAAAAAGATAAAAGGAAAAATAAATGTACACCCTGGGTCTGGGGGACACAGGGTAGGCTGTCTTGAAGGGACAGATACGGCTTTCCATGGCATTTGTGCCATTTTTATGCCATCCACACCTCATGGGAGCCTGGAGAACTTTCTATGTATGGGGTCCTGAGAGGCCATGCTGTGTAGATTCTGGGGTCCTGCCAGGCCCTCTTCCCAGCTAGGCTAAGCCACATCCTATCTATCTCCTGCCTCAGTTTTCCATGTTTCCACTGCTGCATAATTCCGTTAAGTGAATAGTAAGTAGAGTTTGTTGATTCTCCTGAAGACTGACTTTGGGTTGTTTTTAGTTTGTAGTTATTACAGAAATGCTACCGTGATTATTTTTGTTCATGTCTGTTGCCTTTGACCAAGGAACAATTGGAGCTTATATTTAGGAGCTCACTATCTCCTGCAGAAAGACAGCTCACCTTTAAAACAGCTGAAATCCTGTTGTCCTTAAAGGCCCCTCTCAACTCCACCTCTTCTCTAAGTCTTCTGTTACAGTGCTCATTTGTAGTCTTCTTTTTCTTAGGAACTCCTATAGCATTTACGTTTGTACAT
>NW_022933398.1:0-204 GCF_012274545.1 Fukomys damarensis | reverse complement strand
TTTATCTATAAAAGAATAAGACCTAAATAAATTATGCAAATCCAAACACATTCTGTTCTTATTTCCAGTCCTCTTATCTAAATATTTTATGAAACTTTTTTGGTGTATTTATATTATAGGTCTATATATAATCTATATAGAGCTTTAAAACGTTTTGAAAATAGCTCTTTAGGGACCCTAGATTAGGAATCACTACATTGGATA
>NW_022933397.1:0-879 GCF_012274545.1 Fukomys damarensis | reverse complement strand
AAGCAAAAAGTAGGGACCTCTGTCCCTTATATCTTATCCAGGCTACCTGCCCTTAGGGTGGGCAGCACTCACACCCTTAATCCTGGTGCCCTTAGTCCTAGTATTGCACTATGAATCAATCCCAGCATCACACTCTAGATCCAGCCACCTCTGAAAAACCCCACTATGACTGCATGAAGCTTGGGGAGGACACCAAGACATAAGCCATAACATCACATATTCAAATAACGGGTAAACTTCTGTTCTCTTGCTGCAGGTAAAGAAAGCTACAGATGCCTATCATTTAGGAACTGCCCTTGAACATCAAAAAGGAATGCTTACTCTCTGGCAGAAGATCCGAGGGGATTTGATCGGAATAGACACTAAAAACGAGTCCTTTTATGACACTTTTTCTACTTACACATGGTCCTGGAATGTTTGCCAAGAATTACTTTCTCCTAAGGACTTAAGGTTGTACGATGCCTATGTGAACAGAAATTCCTACCCCCACTCCGGATGCTCTTCCTCATCAGATATCAGTGAATGCGACTCAGAGACAGAAAGAAACAGAAAACGAAAAAGTTTCAAAGGGTTTCGACAATGAGATTTCTGCATCTTTCTAAACAGCCCATCAAAAGCTACTTTTTCACAATTATCATAATTATGGTTTCTTGCTTTTCTCTAATACATTCTTAGCAGCTGGAAATTTTGACATCTTTTGGATTGTGACCAGTAAAAAAACTTAACTCATAAAACGGTTTCCTTTTTCCTATATCTTTACAAATAGATACTATGCTGTTAGTTCCAGCTGTGTTCTGCTGCCCCCACCTGGCATAAAATTGCCAGATCTCAGCCAGAAGAAAAAAATCATGGCTTCTGAGGTCCTAAGGAATAAACATC
>NW_022933396.1:0-402 GCF_012274545.1 Fukomys damarensis | reverse complement strand
CAGAAACACAGAATCACAGTCTCAGGAGCATTGAGAAGCTGGTGAATGTCAGATGGTCCCGTCCCTGTCATCTTCCTTGTCACAGCTGTTGAGGTTTCCTCTAGTCCAAGGTGGGCTTAAGCACCTGGAGATGAGAGGAGAAGGAAGACAAGGGATGAAGGAGAATCCAGGCTAACGACAGGCCCTTGCTGGCCATGTGCACTCAGTGGCCCCCTCCTGGCAGTGGGCAGTGGCTATTTATAGTCTTGGAGGGAGGAAGCTGGTCACTGGAGAGGGCTTGGGAGGCAAGGGGTGGGGAGTACCTGCTGCCCTGGAACAGTGAGGTGTGTGTGTGTGGGTGGGTGTTGGGGGAGCAATGCCAATGTGTCTGGGCACAGAGAAGAGTTTTACACCCTGTTCCTG
>NW_022933395.1:0-293 GCF_012274545.1 Fukomys damarensis | reverse complement strand
GTATCAGCTCAGAAACATAACTTGTCTCCAAAGTGTGCCCTGAGTTTCTGAGTGTCCCTGTTATCCTGACCCGGGCAGTACACATATGTGCTCTTCAGAATTGTCAGCTGTACCTTGGAAATGTGGACGATTAAAATTTATCAGGTCTTCATTAAACATTTTTAAACTCAGAGATATATAAATCTGAATTTGAAATCCACAAAGAAAAAGTTAGATCTGAGACATTTTGGGGGGCTTTGGTGTTTAGTTTTTAGTGCTGGGACTTGAACCCGAGGCCTTGTACACATGGTGCA
>NW_022933394.1:0-323 GCF_012274545.1 Fukomys damarensis | reverse complement strand
GTTTCCGTCTGGGCCGGGCTCGGACGCGCACCAGAGTTCGAGTTTGCGGAATTCGCAGCTGCCAGAGGGAGGACCCACCCTCCGGGAGGACTCACCCTCCCCCGCGGCGCCGAGGGTCCAGGAAGGCAGGTGGAGGAGCCAGGCGAGCGTGAGCGCACCTCTGCTGTCCTCCGGCCGTTCACCGTAGGCGCGTTCACCTCAGGAGCACTTGGGTCAGGGAAGGGCACTGGCGCGGTGGGCTCGCCCACGTCTCCCCCTTCGCAGGAGCCGGGAGTGCCCACCCTCCAGCCCGGGGCGGGCGCTGGGGAGCACTGGCCCCTCCC
>NW_022933393.1:0-218 GCF_012274545.1 Fukomys damarensis | reverse complement strand
AACATCATTTGAATTGTCTTGCATTTTGTCATGGATAGTATAGGAAACACTTTGGACACTTTTATTTATTTATTTTTTTTTTTGGTACTGGGGATCGAACTCTGGTCCTTGCGCTTGTGAGGCAGACGGCGGCACCACTGAGCTAAATTCCCAGCCCCAGGACACTTCTTATCATATCTATGTCCTGTATTTACTAAATAAATAATAGGATACAGAGG
>NW_022933392.1:0-226 GCF_012274545.1 Fukomys damarensis | reverse complement strand
CATTGCAGATTCTCTGGTGGTTTTCCTGGCCGTAGACCAGAGGCTGCTGGAAGGATCCAGGGAATACAAACAGAGAAGAAGAATAAAATATTGAATCACTGATCACTTGTGATCTTTTTATAAGGAGTATAGCAGTAGCCAGTCTATACTCATAGCTAGCATTCTTGCATTCTGTAAGGCCTTATACAAAATTCAGGAGAAAATTTTTAGTAAACAGTTTGCTTAA
>NW_022933391.1:0-1394 GCF_012274545.1 Fukomys damarensis | reverse complement strand
ATGTAACTGTATTGTATACCTAGATTGTACCAATAAACTCAATAAAAAGAAAAAAAAAGATTTTGTAGATGCTGCTCCACTATCTTCTGGTATTGAAGGTTAGGAAAGAGTTAGATGCTAAACCTATTTTACTTCCTTATAGATTATTTTGCTCTGGTCTAGCCACTCAAAAAATATTTTTATCTTTCATGCATAATAATTTCTTTAGAATACAACTGGATGTTGATTAAGGCCAATTTTTCTTGGTACATATTCAATATGTGTTCTAATGTCATATAGCTCAGACATTTTTTAAATGATATTTTAAAACATTTATTTTCTCCCATTGTTTTTCTTACTTGGAGCCTTCAGTTATGTGCTCACTAATTTTTTTTGTGTGTGTGTTCTATCTTACTTGTATCTTTCTCTTACTTCTTGGTCCTTTTTCTCGCTCCACTAAGGTGTTTTACTGAGGTCTTTACTCCACTACTCATCATTCCTGGAAGCCTTGAAGTTCATTCTTCGTTGCCATTACCTCTTACTGTGTGACTATTCTACCTCACCTTTTGCTTTGTGATCTTCCTTCACAGCTGCAAATAATTCATGGTAAATTTTAAAATTTTTATTAGGATTTCAGATTATAAGTTTTATCTACTATGTAGAAAGATAATTTTAGTATTTCTTTTCTAAACTAAAAAAAATTAGTACATATTTGCAATCCATAATGATTACATTCAGCACAGGAAATTGGTACGTGTACATAGTACAGCTAATTCAGGACGTATTTTTTTCTTGCCAGAAAGTTTTTCTGTAATTTTCATGTTTTATTTACATTATCTTTTTTGATCCTTTCCCTTATTTATGGTCTTCATATCTAAGTGACAGCAAAATGTTGTTGTGGATATAAGGATGAGGTACAGTGGGGTGGACAGGATTTACCTCCCTAAACTCACAGCTTATTGAAATGGAATGGACATAAGCTTAAAACAGACTTTTCAGCCAGCCATTACTGATTTTTAGAGAAGAAATCAAAATATTATAGAGTGAAATCTGTTTAAAATTCATCTTGCATTTGAAAATATTTCCCTTATGTTGTAGCATCTCTAGGTGGACACATTTTCTTTACTTCTCAGAGCCTAGTGCAACTCTCTGTCCTGTATCTCTTGCTTACTCTGTTGGCTGCTTCAACCAAGAAGCATAGATCTTACTCACTTTTCAAAAGTGGATTTTTACCGCCACTTGATCAGATAGCATCTCTTCTGAGCCTTTCTGGGCAATCTTTAAGCCTTTCTTATATCCCCTGCGCTGGTTGCCAACTGTGTCTTTAACACCCTTCCCAGCACTTCAACTTTAGCGAGGGACTCACCTTTCTTAGTGGCTGCCTCCCTGACCTCTGCAGTGTTGCTGTTCCTCTG
>NW_022933390.1:0-927 GCF_012274545.1 Fukomys damarensis | reverse complement strand
GTGAAACATTAATTTCACTTAAGAGCATGGCCTCAACATGCTTCCACTTAGCTATAAATATATCTATTTTATCATTCTTTATGGCACAGTAGAGCTTCATTTTTTTTTTAATGTTGCCTTTATCCAGTCTCCAAGTGATGAACAATTGGACTGTTTCCAAATTTTATCTATTACAAACTGTGCAACTATAAACATGGTTGAGAAAAAATCATTATAGTATGATTCTTCTACTTCTTTTGGGAAGATCCCTGCAGTGGAAAAGCTTTGTCAAATGGAACCTCTAATCCTAGATCTTTGAGGTATCTCCAATTGATTTCCAGAGTGGTTTCAACAGTCTGCACTCCCACCAACATCTCCCCACAACCATTCCAGCATTTATTATTAGTTGGCTTCTTCATAGCAGCCAGTTCTTTCAGGGGTGAGGTGGAATCTCAGTGTTGTTTTCATTTTCATCTCTTGAATGACCAGCGATGTTAAACATTTTTTCATATATTTATTTGCTGCTTTTACTTCTTGGTTTGAGAAAAACCTGTTCATTTCAGATGCCCATTTTTGAATCAGGTGTTTATATTTGGGGGGATGATTTTTTGAGTTCTTTATATATTCTAGGTATTAGTCCTTTGTCTGCGGAGCAGATAGTAAAAATTTTTTCCCACATTATAGGTTTTCTCTTAGTTCTGTTGATGGCTTCTTTTGCAGTGCAGAAGCTTCTTAGTAAGATGAAATCCTAGTTGTTGATTTCTGCTAGTTCCCATGCTACTGAGGATTTGTTCATAAAATCTTTTCCTATGCCAATGTCTTCAAGATTTCTGCCTAACTTATCTTCCAGCAAGTTTAGTGTTTCTGTTTTAATATTTAAATCTTTAATCTACTTGGATTTTAATTTAGTGCATGGTGAAAGATAAGGGTCCAGTTTTAATCCTTGGC
>NW_022933389.1:0-526 GCF_012274545.1 Fukomys damarensis | reverse complement strand
AGTTTTAATGGACTGAGTCCATGGTTGGCTGGACCCAAGGCAGAAATAGCATGGTAGAAGAACATGGCAGAGGGAAGCTGCCTTACCCATGGCAGCCCGAAAGAAGAGAGAAAAGACAGGAGCTAGGACCTTCCAGGTCACACCAGCAGACACTCACATCCATCTAGGCTCCTAGCACATTTAGCCATGAAATCATCAATGGATTACTCCACTGATGAGTATAGTGCCCTCCCCATCCACCCACCTTCCAATAGTCCTACTCCTAAATACATGAAACATTTGGGAGACATTTTAGATCTAAATAACAATGCCCAAGTGAGTCCTAGATTCAATGACAAGGAGAGGGTCAGACACTGAGGAGGAAGAGAAGTATGTGAAGGTGAAGATTGGGGTTGGAGTGGTGCAACTACAAGCCAGGAGCACCTGAACCACCAGGAGCTGGAATAGACCAGTTCATTCCTACCACCTACAGGGAAATATGGTCTTTCCCACACCTTGATTTCAAACTTCTGATCTCTCCAGAACT
>NW_022933388.1:0-204 GCF_012274545.1 Fukomys damarensis | reverse complement strand
TCCATGGTCTCATCCATTCTTTCTGTAATTCTGAGACATGTACATGACTGTTATCATCCTTAACTGACACAAGAAGTAACATATTCATAGAAAATTAATAGGCCAATGTCAGTGTTCACATGACTAGTAAATGGCAGAATTAAGATTTGATCCCAGGAAATCTAACCCCAAAGATCACATTCTTAGCCACTATAAATATATATA
>NW_022933387.1:0-243 GCF_012274545.1 Fukomys damarensis | reverse complement strand
GTCAGTTCAGAGAAGGAAAGTCATTCTCTAAAGATTACAAAGCTGAAACTAAGCATAAGAAACTTAAAGCAGATTTTATTAGAATGGAGAAAAATTCTGAGAACTGAAGCGGGGGGAGTATGGATGCATAAGAAAAATAATAGAAGGTAAATACCAACATAAGAAGATAAGGAAAATTACAAAAAAACTACAGATATGGAATTAGAATTTAGAATTATATTAACAATATCTCCTAATATGTGA
>NW_022933386.1:0-252 GCF_012274545.1 Fukomys damarensis | reverse complement strand
TCTGACTTTATCTGCAGGCAAGCCTTGCCTTGTTATTTCAAAATCATCATGAAGTTTTTTCTGGGTGTATCCTGACGGCTTTGTCACTGTATGCATTCTGCTCCACCCGAATCATAGTGAAATGGACAGGTTGGTGTTGGTCCCTCTGTGGAATAGTCAGTGTATGGACCCTCATGAATGTGGGTAGACACCAATATCTCCCCCGGGAGAGGAGGTTGAAGTTTCTCTTTGGTCTCTGCCAACCATTTTCTA
>NW_022933385.1:0-1232 GCF_012274545.1 Fukomys damarensis | reverse complement strand
TTCTTACAAACTACCAATAAACTCAACGAAAAAGAAAACCATCTCAAAAGCCTATCTGAAATAAAATGGCCACCCTTTCAGGCTGGATGGCTCCCACAAGGCTCATTAAAAGCAAACACACACGCACAAAACAGAAACCTTAGCTGAAAACTTCTGACAGGTTTTCAGGTTATGACAAAAAACTCCAGGCAACCACATCACTTCCCTTCTGCGGACCCAGGGTTCAGCTAGTTCTTTACTCTCCTGCTCGGCTGAGAGAAAACTTTGTTGGCCGCCACAAAAGGCCCATGCAAACAGGCAAAACCCCGCCCCAACTCCCCCGATTTGGTGAAAGACAGGGAAGGGCCATCCAGATGATCCAGCCTGCCATGTTCTAAGCCTCCTGCCACACGTCCAGAGTCAGGCCCCTCCGTTCAGACAAGCCACGGGGGCAAGCTGCAGCCTCACACCCTCTCCCCTCTATTTTAACACCACCACATGTCCAGTCTGACCTCTGATTAGGCCCCAAATACCGGCTACCTTCTGTGTCCCTCATCTCTCCCACTAGACCTCACCAGCATACAACATCCTAGGCATAACTGACACAAAACAAACCGTTGAATTATGTTTCTGACTGGGACTCTCAGCCATAAGACAACATCAAGACAGCCACAAGACAAACAAACTAAGCCTGAAGCCTTTTGAAGGCTGCAAATTTACAAAGCAGGGGCCCACAAGGTGTCTCATCCTGCCTTGTACATGCTTTGCTATCCAGTTTCCCTCTTGGAAGGGATGATTTCACCAAATTAAAGGCCAAAATTGATTTTATACACAAAAAATACACTTCTCAATTGTGCTTTCCCAACCGGGCCGCTCGAAAGCCACACATACCAAAAGCAGCCCCTAAGCTGAAAAATGAACCAAGCCAAACCAAACAACAAACAGCCTTCAAGGCTCATAAAACGAAACAAAACAAAACAGAAACCTTCAAACAGCTTCAAAGAGCTGCAGCACGAGGTCTCTGTGACCTAAACGAGCCTGTCACCCTCTCTGCATGGGCCCAAACAACAACAATAACACAGACGAGGTGACAGTTCACACCTGTGGTTCCTAGAGAACACAGGGGCCTATCTATCCAAACAACTAGTCAAAGTTGCACAAGGGTGGCCTCCTTGCTACAATGCCTCTCTTCATCAAAATATCTGACAAACTGCCTTTAAGCCAAACCTACAAGCCTGACTCCCACATACTAC
>NW_022933384.1:0-211 GCF_012274545.1 Fukomys damarensis | reverse complement strand
TAAAACTAATAAAACCAACAGAGAGAATAAAACAGTGGTTACTCATGGCTGGTGAGGAGAGGAGAAAAGGAGATATGTGGTTAAAGGAAAAAAAAAGTAGTAGAAAAGAGAGATGAAAGTATTCAGAGATACAATGTTTACTTTGAGGACTATGGCTAATAAAATTCTATTTATTGCTTAAGTACTTTTATTACTTGGTACTTAATAATTG
>NW_022933383.1:0-264 GCF_012274545.1 Fukomys damarensis | reverse complement strand
CCATGTGGCATAGAGGGGAGGAGAGGTTCTTCCTGCCCCTCAAAAAGAGAGGCCCTGGGGTGGATGCTGGTGAGGGTGCAGGGTGGCGGCCAGGACAGTGAGCTTGGGGACAGTGCCGCTCTGGGCCACAGCCACTAGGATGGCTCCTTCGGCTCTGGGGGACACAAGGGAGGGGCTGGGTGATCGGAGGGATGGAGCCCCGCTGGGTTCCCACGCTGGACAGTGGGGCAGGTGTGGCCTTGGGGTCAGTGGGCGGCAGGAGGC
>NW_022933382.1:0-1241 GCF_012274545.1 Fukomys damarensis | reverse complement strand
GGGTGAACATGTCCCTCTGAGGGGTTGTTGTCGTGGCAGCTCACCCTAGGTTTTGGAGGCCTCACCTGGTAGACTGGCGAGGGAACAGGATGCCGGTGGGCACAGGACACATCCACACAGGTCTGAGGAGGAGACGGGAGCTCACCTACAACATCTTTGTTCCTCTTCTGGGTGGGGGTGTCTTTTATCGGAATGGCTCAGGACTCTGCCATGGCGGGCATGGTTGCTTTAGGGAAACCAGATCCTCTCCCTGAGCCTCGGGCCAGGCATGACTTAATGAAGTCCTATTTCTCCCAGGCTGGAGTTGCAGTTCTCAAGCTTACCTTGAGAACACAACCTGGAGAGGCACTGGCTGAACACTAGGAACTCTGAGCACATCCCTCTTGGATGGCTGGGGTGGGGAAATTTGTGGCCTCATTGGTCACATGGGCTCTGGGGTCTAGGGCCTTTCACCCATCCTTTCTGCCTATTAGTGATGCCGCTGACTTTTTGGTCGCTGGTATTGGGTCATAGGAGCTAAGAGAGGCTGGATGGAGCCCAGGTTTTGTGTGCAGGGAGGGTGGTGGCTGAGACTCCTCCCCAGACTTTCCAGCAAGAGCAGAGCGCACATCCCGGCAGCACCAGCAGCCTGTAGTCAGGGTCATTGCCTGGGACAGATAGAGCTCTGTACCCGCAGCCTTGCTCTGGAAAGCACCCTGGCTTAGCACCTGTCTCACCATCTGTGTTTCTTCACCCATCACCTCATGTACCTGGGCCAATCTTGGTGTCCAATGATTTTGACACATCAGGACTTCTTGGCGATCATTTTCAAATTTTACAAATAGGTGATGTGAAGCACTGAGAAAACGAAAGTGAATGGCTTATGGTGTGTGTTTGTGTGTGGCAGGGTCTGTGCACACCCACATGAGAACTTCCGTGGACTCAGCAGAAGATCCAGCCTCACTAGAGTGGCACCATCACCCAGGCTGCCCAGAGAGACAAAGGGACAGAGGAAGGCAGACTCCCAATCTCTTCTCAAGCTGGGACCTCGTCTGCAGCCCTTGGACACAGGGTCTCCAGGTTCCTGGGTATTCACCTCCCCAACCTCTATCAGCTTGCAGATGCGAGACTGGATGTCTCCGCCCCCATCATCGCTGGAACCAAGGCCCATAATAAGTCTCCTATTACGTGGACGTGCGTCCCATCGGCTCTGTTTCTCTGGCCCCTGACAAATACAGAGGGAACCTTGGGCAAAAGTGTCA
>NW_022933381.1:0-1275 GCF_012274545.1 Fukomys damarensis | reverse complement strand
CAGGCCTAAGAGAGTGCCCAGCAGCTCTGAGTGAACACAAGCCTCCAGAACTCTGTATACTTCTTGATAGGTTCAGTTTGACGTTAGAACACAAACTCCCTTTGCAGAGGGCTTCTGAGGTTTAAAGTGCAGCTTTCCATGGGAAACAGCTTCTCTCGCCTCTTAGCCGTTTAAAGCGAAAGCGGTCAGTTTCATGCATGTGAAGTACTCCACAGAGGAAGGTGCTGCAACTCTGTGAGTTTCCCAGTGAAGTCCACCTTTTATATGGAGTACAAATGTATTCCTTTTTGTGTGTAGGTCTCTGCCTGGCAGAGATTGAAACACTGTTGTGAGGCACTTTTAGCACAGAAGCCCTTCAGTTGTAAGAGACTGCCTAGCAGCTCTGAGTGCACACAAGCCTCCAGACTATGTATACTTGGGGATAGTTTCTGTTTGACATTAGAACACAAACACACTTTACAGATGGCGTCTGCGGTTTAAAGTGCAGTTTTCCCTGGGAAACAGCTTGTTTCACCGCTTAGCCATTCAAAGCGAAAGGGGTCAGTTTCACGAATGTGAAGTACTACACAGAGAAACGTGGTGCAACTCTGTGAGTTTACCAGTGAAGTCCACCTCTTATGTGGAGCACAATTGTATTGCTTTTTGTTTGTACGTCTCTGCCTGGCTGAGATTGAAACACTGTTGTGGGGCACTTTTAGCAGAGAAGCCCTTCAGTCCTAAGCGAGTGCCAGCATCTATGAGTGCACACAAGAATCCAGTACTCTGTATACTTAGGGATAGGTTCAGTTTGATGTTAGAAAACAAACGCACTTTGCAGTGGGCTTCTGCGGTTTAAAGGGCAATATTCCCCGTGAAACAGCTTCTCTTGCGGCTTAGCCATTTAAAGCGAAATCAGTCAGTTCCATGAATGTAAAGTACTCCACAGAGAAAGCTGCTGCAACTCTGTGAGTTTACCAGTGAAGTCAACATCTTATGTGGAGTACAACTGTATTCCTTTTTGTTTGTAGGTCTCTGCCTGGCAGAGATTGAGACACTGTTGTGAGGCACTTTTAGCAGAGAAACCCTTCAGGCCTAAGAGAGTGCCTCGCAGCTCTGAGTGCACATAAGCCTCCAGAACTCTGTATAATTGGGGATAAGTTCAGTTTGACATTAGAAGACAAACGCACTCTGCAGCGGGCTTCTGCGGTTTAAAATGCAGTTTTCCCCGGGAAGCAGCTTCTCTTGCCGCTTAGCCGTTCAAAGTGAAAGTGGTCAGTTTCATGAATGTGAAGTACT
>NW_022933380.1:0-225 GCF_012274545.1 Fukomys damarensis | reverse complement strand
GGACAAGTGGTACACCAGGAAAAGTAGGAACAGGTTACATAAAACCAGCAAAGGAGGAGGCCAGCAAACAAGAGTGTGAAATATTTATGAACATTTTGTTTAAGGAACTTGTTAAACTGTGAGACTCACTTGTCAGGGTGGACAACACTCAGAAACTCATGTGACAGAAGGCAGTCCTATAATTCAAAGCCTGGTTTTCATATTTTTGATCTATATAGTTAAAAT
>NW_022933379.1:0-231 GCF_012274545.1 Fukomys damarensis | reverse complement strand
AATTGCCTGAATGTTGTGTTTTAATAAATAGAAATAAATACAAAATATCTAAATATGTAGTTTCCTATTATGTTAGAAAGTTAAAAAAATATATGGAGTAAAAAGGTCAGGGCTCTGGTGGATAGTTGTAAAGTTAATTCATAAAAAGGTAACATTTGGCAAATAACGTATTAAAGGAACAAGTGATGATCTTAGCTCTGTTGGTTTCTCTTGAAGTTCAAAGCTTTTAAT
>NW_022933378.1:0-400 GCF_012274545.1 Fukomys damarensis | reverse complement strand
CTCAAAGAAACGACAATTTTTAGAAGTGAAATCCTGTCTAGAATCATTTCCATTGAAATAATTCGAGTTCCAATACACATGCCATAAAATTAAATCATTTAAAGGAAACAAGTCAGTGGCAATTTTGATATTCATAATGTAAAGCCACTATCTTATTTAGTTACTAAACATTTCCATTATTACCAACACTTAACCAGCAAATGAATTTCCCATCTTTCCATTCCTAAGCCCCAGCTATTACCAACAGGTGTTTCTGTCTCTATTGGCTTACAAGTTTATGGTACTTTCTCTATGTCAAATTATATGAAATCTGATTTGTGCCTGACTACTGCTTAACACATTCTAAATTCACATCTATCTGAAAAATGTCAATATTCTATGATGCGTTCATCCCTTCATC
>NW_022933377.1:0-214 GCF_012274545.1 Fukomys damarensis | reverse complement strand
CTTGTCCCTCACTACAAGTCAGTGTTTGATTTACAAGCAACGTTACATGTTTTTAATCTAGATAACAAGTCTGAGTAAGTCCTCTAAAGACCTCAATGTACTCATTAGGGTTGTCCGAAAGACTTTTTTAGGTCTCATTTGTTTGATCTGCTTTAGGTCACTGAGAGGAAAGGACATATAAACTTGAGTAGTCCTGTATTTGCCATTTACTTCC
>NW_022933376.1:0-626 GCF_012274545.1 Fukomys damarensis | reverse complement strand
GAATATAACTGTACTGTATCCCTAAAATGTACCAATAAACTCAATTAAAGCTGAAAAAAATAACTGGTATCATAATTATATAGAAATCTACTTTTTTTACTCTTAACCAATATTTATACTCCTTTAATATGTTTTACAATATATACCCATATTGACAAAAATTAAGTACACCTTTACATCTCCGATAAGTTTTAGACACATTGCTAACAACCACTAATAGTCTTATTACCCAATGTAGAAGTGTGCCGCTTTCACTGAATAACATAAATGCTTGTTCAATTAAAGCCAATAAAAGCAGATCTAGTTTAGATGCCAAATTTAAAGAGATGTCAAATTTTGATCATTTAATACATTTAAGTTCCAAACATAGAGTGTATAGAAGAGAGCACCTATTAGTTACTTTCTTTGTATTAAACTTATGTAATTTTAAGTTAATAAATGTTAGCTTAAACTTAGACTCAGAGCATAGCTGATATTGAAAACAAACCCCATCATATTTATCCAGTCTCCAGTGAATGGGCAATTGGGCTATTCCCAAGCTTTAGGTATTACAAACTATGCCTCTAGAAACATGGGTGAGCACATAGCACTGTGCTATGATTCTTTTAATTCTTTGGGGAAGGTAC
>NW_022933375.1:0-4168 GCF_012274545.1 Fukomys damarensis | reverse complement strand
CTGGTAACCTCACAGAGATTCAGCACCATTCTCTGTGGAATACTTCATATTCAGGAAACACACGTCCTTGGTTTCAAAGGGCGAAGCAGGGAAAGAAGCTCTTTCCTGGCAAAAACTGCAGTTTATACCACAGAAGCACTCTGTAGAGTGCGTTTGTGTTCCTACCTCTAGTTGAAAAGGTCTCCCATATACGGATTTCTGAAGGCTTGTGCGCACTCAGACCAGCTAGGCAATCTCTTAGGCCTTAAGAGATTTTCTGGTACAAGTGCCTCACAAAAGTGTTTCAATCTCTGCCAGGCCGAGAATTACAAATAAACAGAAATACAGTTGTACTGCATATAAGATCTGAACTTCACTGGTAAAGTCACAGATTTGCAGCACCTTTCTCTGTGGAGTACTTCACCTGCAGAAAACTAACCGCTTTGTTTTAAAAGGTCTGAGTGGCAAGAGAAGCTGTTTCCCAGTTACAAATGCAGTTAAAACCGCAGAAGCACTCTGCTGAGTGCATTTGTGTTCAAACCTCAAACTGAACATTTCTGCAAGGATACACATTTCTGGAGGTTTGTGTGCACTCATAGCAGTTAGGGACTCTCTTAGGCCTTAAGGGCTTTTCCGGTACAAGTGCATCACAACACTGTTTCAGTCTCAGCCAGGCAGAGACGTACAAACAAAAGGGAATACAGTTGTACTCCATTTAAGATGTAGACTTAACTGGTAACCTCACAGAGTTTCAGCACCTTTCTCCGTGGAATACTTCATATTCAGGAAACACACTTCTTTGTGTTCAAAGGGCTAAGCCGGGAAAGAATTTGTTTCCTGGGAAAAACTGGAGTTTATACCACAGAAGCGCTCTGCAGAGTGCGTTTGTGTTCCTTCCTCTACTTGAAACAATCTCCCATATACAGAGTTCTGAAGGCTTATGTGCACTCAGACCAGCTAGGCAATCTCTTAGGCCTTAAGAGCTTTTCTGATACAAGTGCCTCACAACAGTGTTTCAATTTCTGCCAGACAGAGACCTACAAACAAAAATAAATACAGTTGTACTTCATATAAGATGTGGACTTCACCAGTAGAGCCACAGAGTTGCAGCACCTTTCTATGTGGAGTACTTCCCATTCAGGAAACTAACCGCTTTGGTTTCAAACGGCTAATCGGTGAAAGAAGATGTTTCACGGGGAAAGCTGCAGTTTAAACTGTAGAAACACTATGCAGAGTGCATTTGTGTTCTAACCTCAAACTGAATCTATCTCCAAGTAAACATAGTTGTGGAGGCTTGTGTGCACTCAGAGCTGCTAGGCACTCTCTTGGCCTTAAGAGCTTTTCTGGTACAAGAGCCTCACAACAGTGTTTGAATGTCTACCAGGCAGAGACCTAAAAACAAAACAGCAATAAGTTTTACTCATTATGAAATGTGGATTCAGTGGTAAACTCACAGAGCTGCAGGACATTTCTCTGTGGAGTACTTCACATTCAGGAAACTCACAGCTTTTGTTTCAAAGTGCTAAGCAGTGAGAGAAGCTTTTTCCAGGGGAAATCTGCACTTTAACTTACTTCTGCACTCTGCACTTTAACTTGCAGAAGCATCTGCAGAGTGCGTTAGTATACTAACCTAAAATAGAACCATTATCAATTTTACAGTGTTCTGGAGATTTCTGTGCACTCAGCGCAGCTAGGCACTCTCTTAGGCCTTTAGGGCTTTTCTGGTACAAGCGCCTCACAACAGTGTTTCAATCTGTGCCAGGCAGAGACCTACACACAATCTGCACTTTAACTTGCAGAAGCATCTGCAGAGTGCGTTAGTATACTAACCTAAAATAGAACCATTATCAATTTTACAGTGTTCTGGAGATTTCTGTGCACTCAGCGCAGCTAGGCACTCTCTTAGGCCTTTAGGGCTTTTCTGGTACAAGCGCCTCACAACAGTGTTTCAATCTGTGCCAGGCAGAGACCTACACACAAAAAGAAATACAGTTATACTCCATTTAAGATGTGGACTTAACTGGTAACCTAGCAGAGTTTCAGCACCTTTCTCTATGGAATACTTCATATTCAGGAAACACACTTCTTTGGATTCAAAGGGCTAAGCTGGGAAAGAAGCTGTTTCCTGTGAAAAACAGCAGTTTATACCACAGAAGCACTCCGTAGAGTGCGTCTGTGTTCCTACCTCTGCTTGAAACAATCTCGCATATACAGATTTCTGAAGGCTTGTGTGCACTCACAGCTGCTAGGCACCCTCTTATGACTTAAGGTCATTTCTGGTGGAAGCCCCTCACAACAGTGTTTCAATCTCCGCCAGGCAGAGACCTACAAAGAAAAAGGAATACAGTTGTACTTCATATAATATGTGGACTTCACTAGTAGAGTCACAGAGTTGCAGCACCTTTCTCTGTGGAGTACTTCACATTCAGAAAACTACCGGTTTTGGTTTCCAAGGGCTAAGTGGCGAAAGAAGCAGTTTCCCGGGGAAAACTGCAGTTTAAACTGCAGAAACACTCTACAGAGTGCATTTCTGCTCTAACCTCACACTGAACCTATCACCAATATACAGAGTTCTGCAGGCTTGTGTTCACTCAGAGCTGCTAGGCACCCTCTTATGACTTAAGGTCATTTCTGGTGGAAGCCCCTCACAACAGTGTTTCAATCTCTGCTAGGGAGAGACCTACAAACAAAAAGGAATATAATTGTACTTCGTATACGATGTGGACTTCACTGGTAAAGGCACAGAGTTGCAGCAACTTTCTCTGTGGAGTACTTCAAATTCAGGAAACTAACTGCTTTGGTTTCAAAAGGCTAAGCAGTGAAAAAAGCTTTTTCGCAGGGAAAACCGCAGTTTTAACTACAGAAGCACTCTCCAGAGTGTGTTGTGTTCTAACCTCAAACTGTACCTATCTCCAACTATACAGAGTTCTGGAAGCTTGTGCGCACTCAGACCTGCTTCACACTCTCTTAGGCCGTAAGACCTTTTCTTGTAGAAGCCCCTCACAGCAGGGTTTCAAGCTCTGCCAGGCAGAGACCAAGAAACAAAAAAGAATACACTTGTACTCCATATAAGAGGTGGACTTCAATGGTGAAGTCAAAGATTTGCAGCACCTTTCTCTGTGGAGTACTTCACCTTCGGAAAACTAACCGCTTTGTTTTAAAAGGGCTAAGTGGCAAGAGAAGCTGTTTCCCAGTTAAAAATGCCGTTTAAACCACAGAAGCACTCTGCCGAGTGCATTTGGGTTCTAACCTCAATCTGAACCTTTCTGCAAGGATACAGATTTCTGGAGGTTTATGTGCACTCATAGCATTTAGGGACTCTCTTAGGCCTTAAGGGCGTTTCTGGTACAAGTGCATCACAACACTGTTTTAGTCTCTGCCAGGCAGAGACGTACAAACAAAAGGGAATACAGTTGTGCTCCATTTAACATGTGGACTTAACGGGTAACCTTACAGAGTTTCAGCACCTTTCTCTGTGGAATACTTCATATTCAGGAAACACACTTCTTTGGTTTCAATGGGCTAAGCTGGGAAAGAAACTGTTTCCTGGGAAAAACTGCAGTTTATACCACAGAAGCACTCTGTAGAGTGCGTGTGTGTTCCTACCTGTACTTGAAACAATCTCCCATATACAGATTTCTGAAGGCTTGTGTGCACTCAGACCAGCTAGGAAATCTCCTGGCCTTAAGAGCTTTTCTGGTTCAAGTGCCTCATAACAGTGTTTCACACTCTACCAGGCAGAGACCTACAAAAAAAAAAAAAAAGAAATACAGTTGTACTGCGTATAAGATCTGCACTTCACTGGTAAACAGACAGAGCTGCAGCACCTTTCTATGTGGAGTACTTCCCATTCAGGAAACTATCCTCCTTGGTTTCAAAGAGCTAAGCGGCGAAAGAAGAAGTTTCACTGGGAAAACTGCAGTTTAAACTGTAGAAGCACTATGCAGAGTGCATTTGTGTTCTAACCTCAAACTGAATCTATCTCCAAGTAAACATAGTTCTGGAGGGTTGTGTGCACTCAGAGCTGGTAGGCACTCTCTTGGCCTTAAGGGCTTTTCTGGTACAAGAACCTCACAACAGTGTTTCAATCTCTACCAGGCAGAGACCTAAAAACAAAAAAGCAATTGGTTTTACTCATTATAAAATGTGGACTTCACTGGTAAACTCACAGAGTTGCAGGACTTTTCTC
>NW_022933374.1:0-207 GCF_012274545.1 Fukomys damarensis | reverse complement strand
GTACTCCACAGAGAAAGGTGCTGCAACTCTGTGAGTTTACCAGTGAAGTCCACTTCTTGGGGGAGTACAACTGTAGTCCTTTTTGTTTGTAGGTCTCTGCCTGGCAGAGATTGTAACACTGTTGTGAGGCCCTTTTAGCAGAGAAGCCCTTGATTCCTAAGGGAGTGCCTTGGAGCTCTGAGTGCACACAAGCCTCCAGAACTCTGT
>NW_022933373.1:0-271 GCF_012274545.1 Fukomys damarensis | reverse complement strand
TCAGAGGAGGAAGAGACAAGAGCTATAAATTACCAGATGGGGTCATTGTAAATTTCCCTTTTTTATTATAAAGCCAAGTTTGAGGCCTTATCATTTTGCTCTTTAACTTACATATGGGGAAAAAATCAGCCTTCCAAAAATCTTTTTTTTTCTTTATAATTGAATTTATTGGTATAATCTAGGTATACCTTTACATGATAGGTCTCGATTCTCATTTTTTGCCCTTGTCCCTGCCCTCCCTTCACCCCCTCCTACCCTCCCCATTTACAAA
>NW_022933372.1:0-209 GCF_012274545.1 Fukomys damarensis | reverse complement strand
TCCCTAGATCCAGCCACGTCTGAAAAGTCCCACCTATGAGTACCTGAGGCTTTGGGGAGACATATAGATTTAAGCCTTAAAAGGTAATGTTATTTATACCTTTATTTCCAAATACAGTTCCTGACCCAAAATTATAGTTAATAAGTGTTTGTGAAATGGAAGGGTGCCAAGGGCCAAACCTGAAGATGGCCCTTCGCCTCCTCCCTAAT
>NW_022933371.1:0-213 GCF_012274545.1 Fukomys damarensis | reverse complement strand
CCATCAGCACTCAGAGCAGGGAAACACAGAACTGTCCTCCAGGAAGACACCCCAAAAGCTGGGGATCTGAATGCACCTTCTACTCGTCTCTTTCCCTGCCAAGGAGAAACCACCTCAGGAGTTTCCTTCAGTCATGCTGAGCATTGTCAGCTGGAGGATGGAACCAACATGGGTGAAACTAGACCATTTTTCTTCCCCATTTCAATGCACCTG
>NW_022933370.1:0-274 GCF_012274545.1 Fukomys damarensis | reverse complement strand
TTAAGAGAAATTATGTACTACTACAGTTTATTCACACCACAGAAACTATTTGGTGTTGAAACATGTGGGATTTGTTGATTTCACCTAGGAATATATCACATATAGGGACATTTCGCAGGGCAAGCTAGGAAGGCTGTGCTCCTTCTGTTTATTCCACCCATTGAGCCAAGGCTATTCTTCTGTTAAATGTGTCATAGTGTCTCACTATCCCCATGAGGTGGGTAGGCCTGGAATTATGAGCGAGGAAATAGATATTGAGGATATGTATTGGGAG
>NW_022933369.1:0-1023 GCF_012274545.1 Fukomys damarensis | reverse complement strand
ACACAGATGCTGAGTCAAAGTGAGGCAGGTGTAGTAGGGACCTGGGTTCCACACACCTCCAGGGTGGCGGGGAGATGAGCGCTTTCATATGTGGGGATTTCTCATTTGAAGCTCAGAAGTCCTATAGCTGGGCAGCAGCCAGAGGACTAAGTGGCAGCAGGCTACAGAGGACTGCTGTGAGCACTGAGTCTGAGCGAGAGGTGGGCCCGGGTTTGCCTTCTATGGGTGATGCCGTATTCATGGGGGCAGTGGAGGATAACAGCTGTGCTCAAGGACTTTGGCTTCAAAATGTAAAATATTAACATCACCCAGAAGGAAGGTGAAAAAAATTCTCCTGTCACAGAGGGTGGGCAGTGGAATGTATAATGTTTCCTGGCACTGAGTCAGGGGTGGAGACTTCTCTCTCCCTCCCAAGCTTTCAGAGGAAAGTGGTGAGCAGCAGTGACTGAGTGGCTTTAAGAGGGTTCCTTCAGCCTGGAAGGCAGTATAGGGAATGGCAGGGACACTTACCGGCTGGCAAATATATAGCACTCTGAGATAAAGATGTCTTCTTCACACAGGGGACTCAAGGAATCAGTGGGGCTTGCTTTAGAGTTTAATTTGTTTATAAATATGAGGTTCCACTATAAGAGTTTAAATTTACAAGTGTTTACAGACTCTTAAGAGACAGGTAGTGTGTGGCAACTAAAGCTGTGTGAATGATCATCTCTATTCTCCCATGTGTTCCTCCCATCTTTCTGCCCAAGATAGCTGCTACAGTGCCTGCTATTATATCTGAGTTCCAGGGAGCAGGAAGAAGAAGTGGAAGAAAACTTGTTCTGTGCTCACTACAAAGCCACACAATACATTCCTTCCATAAAACATCTTTATTTTCTATCATGGGCCAGAATTTATTTCCTGGGAACACCTAGCTGCAAGGAAGGTTGAGAGATGAATAATGTTTCCAGTTTAAAATTTAGGTTTTGCTCCATTAGCTAGAAAAGAGAATGGTTATCGGAAGGTAATTAGTTGTCTGAGTAAATG
>NW_022933368.1:0-231 GCF_012274545.1 Fukomys damarensis | reverse complement strand
GCTCGGCTTTTTAAACTGTTTTTTGTTTCATTTTGTTTTTGCAGTACCGGAGATTGAACTCAGGACCTTGTGCTTGTCAGGCAGGCACGGTGCCACTAAGGTACATCCCTGGTCCCTCATAGCAATTCTTACCGATCATGACTCCATGACCAAAGAATTGTGCTCACCTCTTTATTTTATATTTTTTCAAGGAAGAAACAGGAAATACAGGGGGTAGAGGAGAAGGTGGAT
>NW_022933367.1:0-2391 GCF_012274545.1 Fukomys damarensis | reverse complement strand
TTTTTTTTTTTTTTTTTTTTTTTGGAGGTGGGTGTACTGGAGATCAAAGTAGGGACCTTGTGCTTGTGAGGCAGGGGGCAGAACCATTGAACTAAATCCCCGGCCCAATACATAGGTTTTTGGAGGGCATTCCAGATCAGCATTTTGAATCACTTTGAATTACGGTAGTTGTCACCTGAGACAACATACTTCTAATAAGAAAAGTTGGATTTTGGGCTCACAGTTTGGGAGGGTTTAGTCAATGGTTGGATATTCCCCCCTACTTCTTTGGTCTGTGATGAGGCAGCATATTGTGGTCTCTCCCGTGTGATATAGCAAACCGTTCATTACATTGGCAGGATATTAAAGAGGATGAGAAAGAAGAGGATCTGTTATGATTTATATACTCAATAATAAGATGAGCTATCATATCTTACCCCTTAACTTCCCCACTGTCCCCCATATGGCCAAGTTGAGGACCAAAGCTTTAACATATAGAGGACATTCCAGAGCCAAACTAAAGAACTGAATTTCTTACACCTTCAGAGTGTGGAAATAATTCAGACAAAATCTTTGTCTTAGTATGATACATAGCCTGTGCTCAAATTCCCAATACTTTCTTCACTTTATCTGAAATCTCAAGATCCTACTGTTACTTTTTGCATTTCTAGCAGCAACTCTGTTCTTCTGAACTTCTCCCAGTCCTCTTCATCGTAAAGTTAAATTCTGCTTACAGCCTCCTAGGATTTCAGTAGCCTGGGGCTCCAAATTCTTCTAAACCCCTCCTGAAATCCTCTTCCAAAATTTTCTGAACCACATTACTAAGTATAGTCAGAGCACCAACTCTGGTTTTTGTCTCCATTTTGGGTCAGCAGGTATGGATCATTACAACAAATACCGAAGGTAATTATTTTGTTGAAAAGAAAGGTACAGTTTGGCTAACAGTTTTGGAAATTTTATTCCATGATCAGTTGACTGACACTTTAGAGCCTAGATTGAGGGAGAAAAACCTGCTGAGGACAAAGTAACTGCCTCATGGAAGTTATTGGAAGGTGGGAGGAAGGGAGTTTCTGTTATTTCCTTCAATGACATGGCTCTGACCAGAAGATCTTTCTCAAGGAGACACTTCTTAATGTTTGCAGCACCTCCTGATTATTGTCATACTGGGAATGGAGGTGTTAAAATCTAGGTCTTCACAGGAAAATCCCATCCCTAAATATAGCAGATATCCTTTTTTATTTTTCCAGTGAGAGAATGTTTAACAAATAGTATTGAGACAAACAGGTAACTTTCAATCAAAAATCAAATTAGATCCTTAAATATTGCACCATATAGAAAAATACATATTATGATGATGAAAAGTAAAAAATAAAAATGCAAATACTCTAACTTCTACATATAATTTTAGGGGGCTCATAGGCTCTCAAACCAATCCACAGATCCCAGATTACTACACAGAAAATTGTTAATTATAACTTCTATCAAAATTACAATGCAGATATCCTTAAAGATAAGTTGCGCAGGCTTCCTGCCACAGTTTTGCTTTAGACCCAGATTGTCCATCAAAGGGCCGATGAATTTATGAGGACTTTTTGAATGTGACTGGATCACCGGAACAGTATGTTTGACTTGGTGTGAGGGGAGCAGGTCTGGAAGGATGAGGTGGGACACTGAGGGGATGAAGGGGAAGAGAGATCTCCGCCCGGGATCCGCCCCTCCCCCAGTCTGTTCGCTGCATGGTTACCATTATGTGAGCAAAATTTCCTCTATCTTGTGCTTCTGCTATGCCACTCTACTTGGAACGAGCCAACTATATAGTAAACCATTTGCCCAAATAAACTTCACCTCCTTTTAGTTGTAGGTGTCAGGTATTGTGGCTCAGTGATAAAGTGACTAAGGCAGTCATTATACAAAATACCTAGGATAAATTAAATCGTAAAGGAACAAAGACAGTTTTATTACGTCTTAGTTTGGTGGTTTCTGTCCATGAGCAATTGGCCATGCTGCTTTTTTTGCTCTGGTGAGTCAGCATCACTGCAGGAGCCTTAGGAAAGCAAAAGTGCCCCTCCTACCTGTTCAAGTCAGACCACCCATGACACAAAGACTGGCTAGAATCTGCACTTTGAAGGTTCTGCCACCTCCGAATGCCACCCTGAGCTGAAGATCGAGTTTCCAACATATGGAGCTGTAGTGTACAATTAAAATACAAACCATAGCATGTGCTTGCTCATGTACATTTACATTGGCCAAGACAATGATATGTGCAGCTTTTCTGTGTAAAATTTCTACCGATTTATTTTTCTACTCAAGCTATCAGGGATTTTATATTAGAAAAATTATTACTTATTTTCTGGATGAAAAAATAATAAATATATTTAAGGAATTGGAACATATTATTTTTTTATTTTAAAA
>NW_022933366.1:0-407 GCF_012274545.1 Fukomys damarensis | reverse complement strand
AGTGTTGCCCCACCTATTTGTTAAAATTAATGGGAAGCAAGAATTGTGATTTTTCATAGCTCAATCCTATTATGATTTTAATACAGTATGTTTTTTTCTTTTTATTGAGTTTACTGGTAAATTCTATGTAGACAGTACAGTTACATTCATTACTGGGATCTTGTACCCTTATAGGACAGGTATTGGTTCTCAGTTTTTCTGCTTGTCCCTGCTCTCCCTTCACCCCTTCCTCCAATATAGTGTGTGTTGATGTATATAAGACTGATGTGTGTATAAATGGAAACCCAAATCATTTTAAAATTTGAAGCTCTAATGGTAATCAGTGTGATGAAATTGTCTTTATGTAATTGTTATATTAATGTAAGTCTGAAGAGATCAAAATATGTCAACTTTTCACAAATGTACCA
>NW_022933365.1:0-1021 GCF_012274545.1 Fukomys damarensis | reverse complement strand
GCTCAGTGGTTCTGCTGCCTGCCTCACAAGCACAAGGACCCAAGTTTGATCCCTGGTACCAAAAACAAACGCAAAAACCTGCTAACATTGCAATTACACCTGAATATTTAGGTTTTATTGTAGAAAACCTGTTATCCAATGCTTGGTTACTGGGATGGTTTGACTCGAGTGCCGACAGAGAGGGCTCTCTGTGCCTATGGCATGCCTGCCATAGGTTCACCACCACTGCCCAAGACCTTAGAGATGTTTAACTTAAGAGCATAATCTTCTAATTTCTCTCTTTTATTTACTTACTTATTTATTACTACCGGGATCGAACTCAGGACCTTGTGTTTGCAAGGCAGGCAGTGGAACCACTGAGCTAAACTCCTGGCCCCTTCTAATTTCTCATTTTGATGTTAAAGCTTAATGTTATTTATTTATGATCTAAGATCTTTAACCTTTTAAAAATTGGATTGGTGGCCATAATAAATAGTAATATTTTCATTTATGCAGAGAAAACAATATTGAGGAATGTGGTTTGGAAATGTACTTCTCCGTCGACAAAGAAATACTAGGTGAAATTAAGAGTCATGATTTAAAACCAAACGGTGGTAATATTCTTGTAACAGAAGAAAATAAAGAAGAATACATCAGGTGAGAGAGAGTGTTTGTTTTGACACAGTTTAGCCCTTCCGGTAATAATTGCCCAGTAAAAGTAATGTACAATATTTCCAAAGATAATATTTGGCTTTGTACTAAGAATTATTCTGTGTAAGCAATTATTTGTCATTTTCAGTTTAAGTCCAAAAGTTGGAGTTTTTTTAGAGTAGAATATTGCTAGATCACCCTTTTTAGTACCAATTCTGTGGTTACTATGTCATATAATATGCCATTGAAAAGCATCTCATATTTATATGCTGATTTTTTCATTGGGACTATTGTAAAATGAGGCAAAATGTATAATTAAAACACTAGTTCGTGGTATAGCCTCTCTAATGCTTTGCATTGTCATACTTACAGCCTTATTAGTTCATTTGTG
>NW_022933364.1:0-706 GCF_012274545.1 Fukomys damarensis | reverse complement strand
GGCAAGAGGCATCTAAGAAATTAGTGGGTGGAGACTGGATAAATACCACAGCTTTTGGGTTGCCCTAGGGATTGCAGAGCTGAAAGACTGAGCGCTCTGTTGACCAAGTTAGATCTGGCAGGAGGTAGTCTGGAAGGAATTGAGGAATTTATGTTGACTACTGCCTGAGCTAACTTTTATTTGTTTTGAGGTTGTTGTTTCTGTTCCCTTCAACACCTAAATTCACTTTCAGTAGTAATCCACAAGAAATACTTGGTTTAACTCAGTCTGTAGGAATACAGAATGTAAGAAGGAAGAAAAACATTCAGTTGCAATGCGTCGCAGCATGTGGAATAAGTGTAGATATAATGTCTTCAACTTTATTTACTTTTCATTTTAGTTTAGTTTAGTTTTTGGTTTTTTGAGACAGAGTCTCACTATGTAATTGAGACTGACCTGGAAGTCACCATGGAATTCACAGGGATCCTCCTGCCTCAGCCACCCAAGTGCTGCTGGGATTACAGGCGTGCACCACCACGCCCAGCATGAGAAATAATCCTCAATTTTAAAATGCATTTCTCTGCACTTGTTCCTAATTACTAAGCAATATTTTAAAGAGCTATTTGCTCCAGGGATTTAGCTCAGTGGTGCCGCCGCCTGCCTTGCAAGTGCAAGGACCCAAGTTTGATCCCTGGTACCAAAAAAACAAAAAACAAAAAACAAAAAA
>NW_022933363.1:0-204 GCF_012274545.1 Fukomys damarensis | reverse complement strand
CATTTACAAGAAATTGATCCTATTGTTTCCTTCTATCCATCCTTTGTTTTGTTCTTTGTACTTCGCCTTACTCAAATGTGAGATACTCTACAATGTTTAAGCTCATGTGTCTGATTTATTTCACTCAACATTAAAATGTTCCCAGGTGCACCCATTATCCTACATATGTCTTAAATGTATCCTTCTTTACAGCCAACTAGTATT
>NW_022933362.1:0-251 GCF_012274545.1 Fukomys damarensis | reverse complement strand
GTTCACTAGCCTGTGAAAGGATCATAAATTCAAGAGTTTTCAGTAACTTCATCAGCTGAAGTATGGAAACCTTATAGCATCTTAGTGATGCTCCCATCTGAGGCTTTATTATTAAGGATAAAAGTTCAACATTTTCCTACTAACAAGATACATTTTTTGCCCAATATCATACCTAGAGCAATCTGGCATTCCCAGGCCATCTAGCTACCTGTATCTAGTTGGCTAACTATGCCATGAAGTGCATCTCTTGT
>NW_022933361.1:0-220 GCF_012274545.1 Fukomys damarensis | reverse complement strand
TAGTGTTTTGAACGCTACATTGATTAGGAGTCATGTGAGGGGACGTTCTTGTCTTGTTCCTATGTTAGTTTTAAGGATTTCAATTTTTGACCACTTATTATGATATTGACTGTTGTTTCTTTGTAGATGGCTTTTATCAGATTGAGGTAGAGACCATCTATTCCAATTCTCTGTAGAGTTTTTTATCATGAACATATGTTGGATTTTGTCAAATGCTTTT
>NW_022933360.1:0-288 GCF_012274545.1 Fukomys damarensis | reverse complement strand
ACAATGCAGTAAAATCCTATATGCAGGTATTAAAAGGGTGAGATGAGCTACTGAGTACTGATGTGGAAACACATTCACGGTGAAATGCAAAAAGACTATGTAGAGCCACATTACCATTTGTTTAAAACCACCACCACTACAGCACACACATACGGGTTCACACAGCTGCAACAGCTGCAGAATTACATTTAAAAATGTTCATTCTGTATTTCTAGGTGGTGGGCCAATGGAATTTTCACTTTCTATACTGTACCTCCCATAAAGTTTTAATATATGATTTAAACAAAA
>NW_022933359.1:0-339 GCF_012274545.1 Fukomys damarensis | reverse complement strand
AACCTGACCATGACTCATACCCAATTACTTACATTCTTGAACCAATCCTAAAAAGAAACATAAAATTAACACTAACACTAACAATCTAACCCATGCTACAGCACATAGGGAGTGAAATTCTGAAACTATTCCTAACCCTAAAACTAAGCCTAACCCTACACTCATCACAAGCATTACCATTATGTTTGCAATGCTCAAGTACCTGCAATCCAATACTATTCCTCACGCTCATGAACATACTTGCCCTATCCTTCACATTCACCCTGCAATCATCAAGTAATTGAACTCCATCCATATTCATAATGCCTAACCTAACCCTAATACTAAACCTGAAGCAAA
>NW_022933358.1:0-230 GCF_012274545.1 Fukomys damarensis | reverse complement strand
CTCTGCTTGGCAGAGATTGAAACACTGTTTTGAGTTGCTTGTACCAGAGAAGCCCTTAATGCCTAAGCGAGTGCTTAGCCGCTGTGAGTGCACACAAGCCCCCAGAATCCTGTATACTTGAGGATAGGTTGAGTTTAAGGATAGAACACAGAATCATTTCGCAGAGCGCTTTCTGTGTCAAAACTGCAGTATTCCCTGGGAAACAGCTCCTTTCACCACTTAGCCCTTTG
>NW_022933357.1:0-491 GCF_012274545.1 Fukomys damarensis | reverse complement strand
AGTTTAGCCACAATCACATGGTGGCACATCACTTCCCCCGTGCTGGCCCAGGTGACTGAGAGCTGCAGCTCGCTGCCGCTGGCCTGCGCTGAGTGCACGATCCTACCTCAAACCACCAGCTCAAGAGGAAATCAAAGCTCAGAATTGGAGCTGTGTTTTCTGAATGCATACCACCTTTGCACCATCGTAGATTTGAAAAATTTTAAATTAAATTGTCAAAATGGGGGGAGCACATCCATATTTACACAAACATACACACACACACACAAACTCTGAATCTTGGGCATCATTATACCCAGTTTAATAAAACTACTTATAACACCACATGTCTGCCACTTGAAGGGAAAAAATTAGTATAGATTTTCTGAAGTAAATGAGAAATGCAGTCACTGAATTAATCTATGAACATGTCTAAAATTGTTAGCATGAAAAAGGAGATATATTTTTATACTCACAAATATATATGCTATATATTTTATATATATATATAT
>NW_022933356.1:0-226 GCF_012274545.1 Fukomys damarensis | reverse complement strand
CTTTTAACTGAAATAACCCTTTCCTCCTTTAACTTTGGGTGTTGGTTATTTTGTTTCAGCAAAGAGAAAAGTAACTACGACAGGAATCAGATGGAGGGTAATTTGACAAGCCTTGCAACCAGTTGAGAAAGGCTGATGTTTCCATTCTACAAGGAGGGTGGTTTTAACAGTGACTCTAGCTAGATACATCTAAAAGGCCTCTTCTTGCTTCCCCATAGGTCAAGAA
>NW_022933355.1:0-203 GCF_012274545.1 Fukomys damarensis | reverse complement strand
ACATCAGAAGTTAGGCCTGCAGGGTCTCTCCAAGATAGATGACTCCATGATGCTTCTGGTCTTATTCCTTCAGCTCCAAATGAACTTGCAACTCACTAGAGCTGGATTTGCCAACACACAGAGCTTCAAGCCAGGTGATTTTGGCTGTGGATTTCAAAGCAGTGGCTGGCAAAGAACATGGCCTACATGCCAGAATGGCAACC
>NW_022933354.1:0-241 GCF_012274545.1 Fukomys damarensis | reverse complement strand
CTATGGACTGAAACTTCTACAAATTGTGAGCTCAAATAAATCTTTTCTCCTTTAACTTGTGGACATCTGTTATTTTTTCCCATTAATGAGAAATTAATCTGAGATAGTACCTTTTATGGATTCTTAATTCGTTGCTAAATCAGTCATTTGTGTTTTGTATTGTGTTTAGCTCAGCTTACCATTAGCTCATGTCTTCTTTAAGCATGCTGAATGTCAGGTAGTAAAGCCACTATGGAAATCA
>NW_022933353.1:0-322 GCF_012274545.1 Fukomys damarensis | reverse complement strand
GGCCTGCGGGAAGTAACACGGTCTGGCCTCCACGAGAGTTAAACTTGATTCTGAACTTGACTGAATCTAAAGAGCCCTGGATGAGTGACTGGACTGTGATGCTTACCCCTGGGTTAACCCATTGGGGAGTTCACTAGTGAGCAAGTGATTAGGAGGAGGGGCCCACCTGGAGGAAGTGGGTCATGGGGCTGTGACCTTGGGGACTACACGGTCCCTTCCCCTCTTCTCTAATCCTTCCCCTGCTCTGTGCTTCCTGGCCGCCATGAGGTGAGCCACTTTCCTCCTCCACGCTCTTCCACCATGAGGTTTCTGCCTTGGAGCC
>NW_022933352.1:0-608 GCF_012274545.1 Fukomys damarensis | reverse complement strand
CAGGAGCTCTGTGGAGATCTCCACTGAGTATCAAACCCTCCTATTCTCTAGGAGTCAGGCCACCCTCCACCCGGCCCAGACAGGTGCTCACCAGCAGATATCCTCGGGGTAAGCGGCCAAGGTAACCCTCCACCTGGAGACGCAGAGCTCTCTGCTGTAGGAGGACGGCTGGGGCTCTCCTCTGCATTGAATGCTCTGACACTTCCAGGCTCTGAAATCTTTCAGGATGCTGCCAGGAAATGCAGAGAGGAGAAGTCAGAGCCTCGCATAGGAATGGGCAGGCAGGGAAAACTGAAGTTTTGGTTTCACTGCTGCTATTTTTTCAAAGCTCATGATGTGCAGGAGAGGTCATGCTCAGCTCACTATGGCCCCGAGCTGCAGGCATTTTACATCCCCACAGGCTCTGCAGCCAGGTTGTTCATCAGTCTGTCTGCCTCCAGATCCAACTCCCAACCGTGTGCATGCGACATACAACTTGAGTTCACATCATGAGGCTGCAGTGACAATCTTTCTCCATCCAGCCATGGCCCAGGCTTCACCCAGCAATTCTTGAGACCTGGAGCACTGTGGCCCCTCATAGTGAGGTCCTGGGGCACCCATCCCCAAAG
>NW_022933351.1:0-1492 GCF_012274545.1 Fukomys damarensis | reverse complement strand
GAATCTGATGACAGATATTGACTTGGTGGGACAGGTGGTGCAGAATGAATAGAACAAAAGAACGACAGATGAAAATATTTAAGAAATCTTTTGGGTCAGAGAAATGTGAAATACACATAAATGTGCAATGCAATTAGGCTGGATGCCTCATGAGAGGGCCGGAGTGTGAGCATTCCCCCCATGAAGTCGAGAGAGGATAAATTAACTAACTAGGTCAGCACTCTGCAGGAGGCATGGGCAGGACTAGGCTCACTGCGAACCTGAAGGCAGAAATAAGACTCAGACTGGTCTTATTTCCACAAGGAATGTGGACATAGAAATTATACTTAGATATTTTAGGTGCAAGGCATATAAAAATAAGAAATTCAGTAGATTCACTTAGTAGGTAGAATGAGCTACACTATAACGGGTCCATAGTAATACAGTTCTTTTAAGGCTATTACACTGGTGCAATGAGTTTCCTATACTATTGCTTTATGGTTTCAGAAACAAAAGTAATAGTGATCACAGAAGTACTATTTCTCAGCTGTCCAGATAACAATATTACAAAAGAAGGCATTTATCATTTACCATAAGCTTTTTACGCTATCAGGAAATTACAACAGAAGTGTCAAAGCAAAAAAAATTAAGGAAACATATTAAAATCATATGTATCAGCTGCTAGGCTGGTTGTAGAAAAGGCATAAAAAGGGACTGCGTATGAATTGTAAAGGAACTGTGCACATTTCGCTATAGGCTCAGAACTGGCCGTAAACCTGAAATTCCGGGCACATGAGTTGCCACTACATCCAAGGATTGTTGAGGGCATGGACTCGGCCATTCCTTTACCTAGTTCTGTATTTTTTACTTACAGGGACAAGTAAATCCACTTCGTATCTCTTAAAATCATGTTAACTTTAAATATATAATACAAAAATGGTCTGGTTTTGTTTAGCCAGTTGATTTGGGTTTGTTTCAGTAGCAACTAAATGATTCCCAAGTGACACGGCCTCTGGTCTTCACCACCGCCAGATTCATTGTCCTTGATATACTTTAGCAGTGCTATTCTCTCTTGCTGCTATCTCTAATTGGTTTATATTCCTTAAAGAGTAAGAACTTTGGCGTTCAACTATCCATAATCTTAACTTCATTTCCAATACTCCTCCATGCAAATTCTAAGACCTTCTACAAAATGCTATTTTCTATTCCCTAAAGAGGCCTGACTGTCTCAGTCCAAAAATATACAAAGTTTTTTCTCTTCTCCTTAAATGCTATTAGTCCTTTAAGGTTCACTTTAATAACTACCCTCCTTTAATGCTTTGTCCTATGTCAACAGCCCTCTCAGTGTTATAAAGGGACAATATCTTTAGGACCCCTTTGGTACTTAACATTCACTGTGTGATACAACAGTCAGGGAATCCAGAGAATCAAGATTCACACAAAAAGAGTTGGTAGGGGAAGGGTAAAAAGGGAAAAGAAAAAAATGTGAGATAAAGAAAAGATGGAAATAAAG
>NW_022933350.1:0-448 GCF_012274545.1 Fukomys damarensis | reverse complement strand
AACTAAAAAGGAAAGTAAAAGAGAAAAGCCAATGATGTAAGATTAAAATAATCCTTAATTCTGGAGGTGAAAATGGTCCCCGAACATATTTAAATTGCTTCTTACTCTGATTTATCTTATTCTTTTTTTTCATTATTTAGATAATACTTTATTAGTTTCTGTAATCAAACCCATGTAGATATGACCTTACGTATTTAGTATGATGTGTTACCCCTGTACACATGGAAAAAAATAAAACTAAAAATAAATTAACATTTCTAGACCAATATGGCTGTCCATTTCTGTACAATCCCAACTCAACACAGTAAATTGGGATGACTTTTTCCAAAGTTGGCAGCACCGTTAAAGTTTCCCAAAATTCAATTTATATATATGTATATATGTGTTTATATTTATATAAAAAGACTAATAATAGTATGTTATACATCAATGGCAGCAACAGCTTTTC
>NW_022933349.1:0-257 GCF_012274545.1 Fukomys damarensis | reverse complement strand
CACAAATGCACTCGGCAGAGTGCTTCTGCGGTTTAAGCTGCATTTTTAACTGGGAAACAGCTTTTCTTGCCACATAGGCCTTTTAAAACAAAGCGGTTAGTTTTCTGAAGGTGAAACACTGCACAGACAAAAGTGCTCCTAATCTGTGACTTTACCACTGATGTCCCCATCTTATACAGAGTACAAGTGTATTAACTTTTTGTTTGTAGGTCTCTGCCTGGCAGAGCTTGAAACCCTGTTGTGAGGGGCTTCTACAA
>NW_022933348.1:0-205 GCF_012274545.1 Fukomys damarensis | reverse complement strand
TTAATTTGTGGGTTCCAGGTGTTATGTCTCAGGAACAAGAAAAGTGCCAAGACATAGATTATGCACCTTGTCATAGGCTTATTTGGCATTTTCCTTATCTGTGAGTGCCTGCTCTGCTCCTTTTCTCCCTGGTTGTTTAGACTTTAAAAACTGAGTTATAAGATGCTTCTCAGTTTTACTAGGTAACTGATGGGTGTTTGGTTGC
>NW_022933347.1:0-1207 GCF_012274545.1 Fukomys damarensis | reverse complement strand
TCTGCAACTGTAAAAGCTCCTGCAGCTTCTTCCCTGGGGGAGCCTGACATTCAGTGTGACATGAATCTGTGTTCCTGGGCCTTAGTCACCACATTTAGCTCAGAATAATGTATTTTCTTTAGAGCAGACTCTTTTTTTAAAAGAAAATGGCAGTAGATGTGACATTGGTGCTGCCACTAAGCCAGTGTCTGTGGGGTTTCGCTGCCCCACTCCCATACCAAGAAACCCCTGCATCTCTCCCAGGGATGCCAACCCTGTCCACCCAGTGTGCGGGTGAAGTGCAGCTAGTGCCTTCCACAGGCTAACATTTATGGACTGGATGGACGGATGGATGGATGGATGGATTCTGGAACACAGGGAGAGGCTCGACTCTTTTTAAGGGCACAAAGGCCAATGAAGCTTGTAGTACCTGAAGGAATCTGACCACCGCCATCCTTGTCTGAGCACAGACCACTTTAAGTCCCTCCCCCCGCTATGCTTCTACACTTGCTGTAGATGCATCGTCATGGGTCAGCTACACCCTGTAATTCCCAATCTTTGTTCAGCCCTCTCTTGACAAACATGCAACTCCCTGTGCATCCTCCAGCCTGGTCCCGGACATACAGCCACGACTCCTTTATACTAAACTTCCCCCCTCGAAAGTCCCACTGTGACTTTTTCCTTCCACAGCACCTTTTCTTATGCTCATAACCCTATAAAGACCTTATAGACTGTACAAGAGCTGGTTGGTCTGGTCTCTAGTGACAGAGCAGTTCCTCTCAGGTTTGTTCTGAAATAAACCTATGTTTGTGAACTTGTATGTCTGTCTCATTTCCTTTTTCCTAACAATACCCTGAGAAATACTGGCCACTTGCAAGGGTCCTGAGAGCTCAGCCAGGAGAACCAAAGTTCTGGACACTGATCAGAGAGGGACTGTGGGTGACAGGTCCCCACATGCCAGGGCAGCCTGCCTAGCAGGCAACTGAGGGCCAAGGGGTGGAGCTGGGCCCAAGGAAAGTCACAGGTACCTTCTGTGCCCAGGAAATTAGGACAGGGACCGGAATGAAACTGGCACCAGGGTCACTCCAATGGGTACAGAGGGCAAAAGCTCATGACTGAGCTGGAGCCCTTGAGAGCATGGTTTTTATTGTCTTGCCTCTCATTATTTTCTTTTTTTTTCCCTCTTCTCTCTCTCTCTTTTTTTTTTTTTTTTTTTTTTTTTTTTTTT
>NW_022933346.1:0-289 GCF_012274545.1 Fukomys damarensis | reverse complement strand
AAAAAATTTGGTATCTTCTACTTCAAAAGCTAAGAGTTTATACCACATATTAAAAACCTATGATGCCATGGGAAAAAAAAGTGAAGAACTAGAAGTTAAAAATGGTAATTCGGGGGCCTGGGATTTAGCTCAGCGGTTCGGTGGCCTGCCTTGCAAGCGCAAGGACCCAAGGTTGATCCCCCGTACCCCCCAAAAAAATGGTAATTCAAAGGGCTTTCAGAAAAATCATCTCAAAATAAAAGTGGAAATTTTAGGAGCAAAGAGAGATTGACTATGGCAGTATAGAAAC
>NW_022933345.1:0-252 GCF_012274545.1 Fukomys damarensis | reverse complement strand
AAAAAAAAAAAAAAAAAAAAAAAAAAAAAAAAAAAAAAAAAAAAAAAACAAAGGGGAGCTGCTCACCTTAAAATTCCACATAAGTGAGAGGAAAATAATTTACTTACTTCACATGCTGGAAGGTCAGAGGTGAGGGAAACAAAATAGTTATGCTCTCAAAAAAGCTTTTCAGGTGGTATGATGAAAAGTCCTTTGGATACTCTAAAGAAAGTAATTTTGCTGGTTGTAGGGGGCCCATGCCTGTAAGCCCGA
>NW_022933344.1:0-848 GCF_012274545.1 Fukomys damarensis | reverse complement strand
TGTTGTTGGAGACAGGGTCTAGCTAAGTTGCTTCAGTTGCCCAGGCTGAGCTCAAATTCAGACATGAACTCAATTTTCTATGATGTTGATTGAGATTTCTATGGAAGATGACTTTACATTAGTGTACTCATACCCCAATGTATATGGAGATCTATAAGGGTATGGAAAGAAAACATTGCCATAAAATTGAAAAAAACCAGGCACAGTTGGCACTGACCTGTAGTCCAAGATACTCCAGAGGCCAAGGCAGAAGGATTACTTGAAGCCAGAATTCCAGCCTAAGAAATGTAGCAAGAGCATACCTCAAAACTAAGTGAAACTAAATGTCACAAATAAAAAAGCATTACTAAATATAGGCTAAGGTAAATTTATATTTGAAGTTAATGTACATTTTGATGGTATTTTCAACATACTTATATTCAATTAAAACTTTGAGGATTACCTACCTATATGATAAAGGAACTTCATACTTAGAGTAATGATTATATAGGCCTCACAGTCCAGGATACCATTTCTGTATATATATTCAGAAAGAAATCCACCTTGGAAATCTGACTTACTTACTAGGGAAGCAACCAGTATGAATGAAGTTGGAAAAAAGTAGAGTTTATAACTTGAGGGAACATCAACATTTAGGAGGTAAGCCAGAGACAAGAATTACCTGTGTCTAATAAGCCAAAGGATAGGGAAATGAATCTGATCAAATTTGCCCACTTTCCTAGCATTTCACCAATATTTTAAAATTTAATTCAGATAGATATTGACCTTAAAGAACTCTTTAGAGATTTTGTTGGTTTATTTGTTTTTGGAGTCACTTTTATAATTTAAGCCAAAAGATGATAAAATAA
>NW_022933343.1:0-267 GCF_012274545.1 Fukomys damarensis | reverse complement strand
AGATTGTTCAGCATTAAGTTGAACACACATTGAAGAAAGGCACTATTTTCCTATCTATCACACCGTAAAATAGCTGGACTTAAAACTTAAGTTTAAAGCCCCTAAATCATTATGATTTTTTTATGTCAAAGTACAATCTTAATACTCATTTCATGAGTTAATTTTTTCTATTTGAATAAGAAGTTCCTTCAGAGATTTGAGAGCTATCCAATTTACATTTTTTACATTGCTTTCTTCCATTTTTAAAATGTCTCCTTGCATCTTCCT
>NW_022933342.1:0-5107 GCF_012274545.1 Fukomys damarensis | reverse complement strand
CCAAGTATACAGAGTTCTGGAAGCTTGTGTGCACTCAGAGATGCTAGGCACTCTCTTAGGCCTCACAGGCTTCTCTGCACAAAGTGCCTCAAAACTGTGTTTCAATCTCTGCCAGGCAGAGACCTACAAACAAAAAGGAATACAGCTGTGGCCCACATAAGAGGTGGACTTCACTTGTAAACTCACAGAGTTGAACCACACTTCTCTGTGGAGTACTTCACATTCATGTAATTGACCGCTTTCGATTTAAATGGCTAAGCGGCGAGAGAAGCTGTTTCCCATGGAAAACTGCACTTTAAACGGCAGAAGCCCTCTGCAAAGTGTGTTTGCTTTCTAATGTCAAACTGAACCTATCCCCAAGCATACAGAGTTCTGGAGGCTTGTGTGCACTCAGAGCTGCTAGGCACTCTCTTAGGCCTGAAGGACTTCTCTGCTAAAAGTGCCTCACAACAGTATTTCAATCTCTGCCAGGCAGAGACATACAAACAAAAAGGAATACAGTTGTACTCCACATAAGAGGTGGATTTCACTGGTAAACTCACAGAGTTGCAGCACCTTTCTCTGTGGAGTACTTCACATTCATGAAACTGGCCGCTTTCGGTTTAAACGGCTAAGCGGCGAGAGAAGCTGTTTCCCATGGAAAACTGCACTTTAAACGGAAGAAGCCCTCTGCAAAGTGTGTTTGCTTTCTAATGTCAAACTGAACCTATCCCCAAGCATACAGAGTTCTGGAGGCTTGTGTGAACTCAGAGCTGCTAGGCACTCTGTTAGGCCTGTAGGGCTTCTCTGCTAATAGTGCCTCACAACAGTGCTTTAATCTCTGCCAGGCAGAGACCTACAAACAAAAAGGAATACAGTTGTCCTCCCCTTAAGAGGTGGACATCACTGGTAAACTCACAGCCTTGCAGCACCATTCTCTGTGGAGTGCTTCATATTCATGAAACTGACAACTTTCATTTTAAACGGCTAAGCGGCGAGAGAGGCTGTTTCCAGAGGAAAACTGCACTTTAAACCACAAAAGCCCTCTGCAAAGTGCGTTTGTCTTCTAATGTCAAACACAACTTATCCCCAAGTATACAGAGTTCTGGAGGCTTGTGTGCACTCACAGCTGCTAGGCACTCTCTTAGGCCTGAAGGGCTTCTCTGCTAAAAGTGCCTCACAACAGTGTCTCAATCTGTGCCAGGCAGAGACCTACAAACAAGAAGGAATACAGTTGAACTCCACATAAGATGTTGACTTCACTGGTAAACTCACAGAGTTGCAGCACCTTTCTCTGTGGAGTTCTTCACATTCATGAAACTGACCACTTTCGCTTTCAATGGCTCAGAGGCGAGAGAAGCTGCTTCCCGGGGAATACTGCACGTAAAATGGCAGAAGCCCTCTGCAAAGTGTGTTGGTGTTCTAACGTCAAACTCAAGCTATCCCCAAGTATACAGAGTTCTGGAGGCCAGTATGCACTCAGAGCTGCTAGGCACTCTCTTAGGACTGAAGGGCTTCTCTGCTAAAAGTGCCTCACAACAGTGTCTCAATCTGTGCCACGCAGAGACCTACAAACAAAAAGGAATACAGTTGTACTCCCCATAAGAAGTGGACTTCACTGGTAAACTCACAGAGTTGCAGCACCTTTCCTGTGGAGTACTTCACATTCATGAAACTGACCGCTTTCGCTTTAAACGGCTAAGCGGCGAGAGAAGCTGTTTCCCGGGGAAAACTGCACTTTAAAAGGCTGAAGCCCTCGGCAAAGGGCGTTTGTGTTCTAATGTCAAACTGAAGCTATCCCCAAGTATACAGAGTTCTGGAGGCTTGTGTGCACTCACAGCTGCTAGGCACTCTCTTATTCCTGAAGGGCTTCTCTGCTAAAAGTGCCTCACAACAGTGTCTCAATCTGTGCCACGCAGAGACCTACAAACAAAAAGGAATACAGTTGAACTCCACATAAGATGTTGACTTCACTGGTAAACTCACAGAGTTGCAGCACCTTTATCTGTGGAGTACTTCACATTCATCAAACTGACTGCTTTCGCTTTAAATGGCTAAGCAGCGAGAGAAGCTGTTTCCCGGGGAATACTGCACTTTAAACCGCAGAAGCCCGCTGCAAATTCTGTGGAGTACTTCACATTCATCAAACTGACTGCTTTCGCTTTAAATGGCTAAGCAGCGAGAGAAGCTGTTTCCCGGGGAATACTGCACTTTAAACCGCAGAAGCCCGCTGCAAAGTGCGTTTGTGTTCTAACGTAAACCTGAGCCTATCCCCAAGTATACAGAGTTCTGGAGGCTTGTGTGCACTCAGAGCTGATAGACACTCTCTTAAGCCTGAAGGGCTTCTCCGGGAAAAGTGCCTCACAACAGTGTTTCAATCTCTGCCAGGCAGAGACCTACAAACAAAAAGGAATACAGTTGTACTTCGCATAAGATGTGGACTTCACTGGTAAACTCACCCAGTGCAGCACCTTTCTCTGTGGAGTACTTCACATTCATGAAACTGACTGCTTTCGCTTTAAATGGCTAAGCAGCGAGAGAAGCTGTTTCCCGGGGAATACTGCACTTTAAACCGCAGAAGCCCGCTGCAAAGTGCGTTTGTGTTCTAATGTCAAACTGAACCTATTCCGAAGTATACAGAATTCTGGAGGCTTGTGTGCACTCAGAGCTGCTAGGCACTCGCTTAGGACTGAAGGGCTTCTCTGCTAAAAGAGCCCCACAACAGTGTTCCAATCTCTGCCAGGCAGAGACATACAAACAAAAAGGAATACAGTTGTGCTCCACATAAGAGGTGGTCTTCACTGGTAAACTCACAGAGTTGCAGCACCTTTCTCTGTGGTGTACTTCACATTCCTCAAACTGACCCCTTTCGCTTTGAACGGCTAATTGGAGAGAGAAGCTGTTTCCCAGGGAAAACTGCACTTTAAACAGCAGACGCCATCTGTAAAGTGCGTTTGTGTTCTAACGTCAAACAGAAACTATCCCCAAATATACAGAGTTCTGGAGGCTTGTGTGCACTCAGAGCTGCTAGGCAGTCTCTTAGGACTGAAGGGCTTCTGTGCTAAAAGTGCCTCACAACAGTGTTTCAATCTCTGCCAGTCAGAGACCTACACACAAAAAGGAATACATTTGTACTCCTCATAAGAGGTGGACTTCACTGGGAAACTCACAGAGTTGCAGCACCTTACTCTGTGGAGTACTTCACATGCATGAAACTGACCGCATTCGCTTTAAACGGCTAAGAGGCGAGAGAAGCTGTTTCCCGGGGAAAACTGCACTTTAAACCTCAGAAGTCCTCTGCAAAGTGAGTTTGTGTTCTAACGTCAAACTGAACCTATCCCCAAGTATACAGAGTTCTGGAGGCTTGTGTGCACTCAGAGCTGCTGGGCACTCTCCTAGGCCTGAAAGGTTTCTCTGGTAAGAGTGCCTCACAATAGTGTTTCTATCTCTGCCAGGCAGAGACCTACAAACCAAATGGAATACATTTGTGCTCCACATAAGAGGTGGACTTAACTGGTACACTCACAGAGTTGCAGCACCTATCTCTGTGGAGTGCTTCACATTCATCAAACTGAACGCTTTCACTTTAAACGGCTAAGTGGCAAGAGAAGCTGTTTCCCATGGAAAACTGCACTTTAAACCGCAGACGCCATCTGTAAAGTGTGTTTCTGTTCCAACATCGAACTGAACCTATCCCGAAGTATACAGAGTTCTGGATCCTTGTGTGCACTCAGAGCTGCTAGACACTCGCTTAGGACTGAAGGGCTTCTCTGCTAAAAGTGCCTCACATCAGTGTTTCAATCTCTGCCAGGCAGAGACCTACAAACAAAAAGGAATACAGTTGTGCTCCACATAAGAGGTGGACTTCACTGGTAAACTCACAGAGTTGCAGCGCTTTCTCTGTGGAGTACTTCACATTCATGAAACTGACCCCTTTCGCTTTCAACGGCTAAGTGGAGAGAGAAGCTGTTTCCCAGGGAAAACTGCACTTTAAACCGCAGACGCCAACTGTAAAGTGCGTTTGTGTTGTAACGTCAAACAGAAACTATCCCCAAGTATACAGAGTTCTGGGGGCTTGTGTGCACTCAGAGCTGCTAGTCAGTCTCCTAGGACTGAAGGGCTTCTGCGCTAAAAGTGTCGCACAACAGTGTTTCAATCTCTACCAGTCAGAGACCTACACACAAAAAGGAATACATTTGTACTCCACATAAGAGGTGGACTTCACTGGGAAACTCACAGAGTTGCAGCACCTTCCTCTGTGGAGTACTTCACCTTCATGAAACTGAACGCTTTCACTTTAAATCGCTAAGCGGCGAGAGAAGCTGTTTCCCAGGGAAAACTGCACTTTAAACCGCAGATGCCCTCCGTAAAGTGTGTTTCTGTTCCAACATCGAACTGAACATATCCCCAAGTATACAGAGTTCTGGAGGCTTGTGTGCACTCAGAGCTTCTAGACACTCTCTTCGGCCTGAATTGCTTCTCTGCTAAAAGTGCCTCACAACAGTGTTTCAATCTCTGCCAGGCAGAGACCTACAAACAAAAAGGAATACAGTTGTCCTCCCCATAAGAGGTGGACATCACTGGGAAACTCACAGAGTTGCAGCACCTTTCTCTGTGGAGTACTTCACCTTCATGAAACTGAACGCTTTCACTTTAAATCGCTAAGCGGCGAGAGAAGCTGTTTCCTAGGCACAATTGCACTTTAAAAACCAGAAGCCCTCTGCAAAGTGCGTTTGTGATCTAACGTCAAACTGAACCTATTCCCAAGTATACAGAGTTCTGGAGGGTTGTGTGCACTCAGAGAAGCTAGGCACTCTCTTAGGCCTGAAGGGCTTCTCTGCTAAAAGTGCCTCACAACAGTGTTTCAAGCTCTGCCAGGCAGAGACCTACAAACAAAAAGGACTACAGTTGTACTGCCCATAAGAAGTGGACTTCACTGGTAAACTCACAGAGTTGCAGCACCTTCCTCTGTGGAGTACTTCACTTTCATGAAACTGGCTGCTTTCGCTTTAAATGGCTAAGTGACGAGAGAAGCTCTTTCCCGGGGAATACTGCACTTCATCCTGCAGAAGCCCTCTGCAAAGTGCGTTTGTGATCTAACGTCAAACTGAACCTATTCCCAAGTATA
>NW_022933341.1:0-248 GCF_012274545.1 Fukomys damarensis | reverse complement strand
GCTAAGCGGCGAGAGAAGCTGTTTCCCAGGCAAAACTGCACTTTCAACCGTTGAAGCCCTCTGCAAAGTGCGTTTGGTTTCTAACGTCAAACTGAACCTATCGCCAAGTATACAGAACTCTGGAGGCTTGTGTGCACTCAGAGCTGCTAGGCACTCTTTTATGCCTGAAGGGCTTCTCTGCTAATAGTGCCTCACAACAGTGTTTCAAACTCTGCCAGGCAGACACTTACAACGAAAAAAGGAATACA
>NW_022933340.1:0-200 GCF_012274545.1 Fukomys damarensis | reverse complement strand
AACACAGCAATCCTACCTTGGCCTCCAAGGGCAGGGATTACAGGCATGGACCACCACACCTGGTTTACAGTATTAAGACTGTAGTCAGTGCGGAATTATAACCATAAAGGCTTTGAGAAAAGACTAAAATTGAGTCGATTAGTTTTGCCTTTTTGTATTCTTAAATTCGTGATAAAGCTGCAAGCTAACTCTCATCATTT
>NW_022933339.1:0-208 GCF_012274545.1 Fukomys damarensis | reverse complement strand
ATTCTTAGAAGACCAGCATCTAGATACAAATGAAGATTGTAAATATCAGGCTCAGGTTTCAGTGGGGTACAGGGATCCCATTTGCAGTTGGGCTCAAGACCATGTGTGTTATGACTTACAAGAAGAGTTGTCTACATTTTGCTCATGTACTTTGACTTTGCAGGACAGTGATAGTAAGGGTAGTGGACTAATTAATCTAGAGAAGGAA
>NW_022933338.1:0-231 GCF_012274545.1 Fukomys damarensis | reverse complement strand
TTCAGGCCCTGTCCTTACCTTGGTGTCTTCCGTCTCTAAGGGACAGGACATAGGCCAGGTACACGGAGGGCTAGAGGACCTTGTGTTGTACGAATGCCCCGAGCAACTAACACAGCCACACACAGAGCTGATCAGGGACTTGACCCAGTCTTGAGGTCGTAAGGCGGGCAGATACAAAACGAAGGCAGAGACACCAAGCTTCGTCCTGTGTTTAGTTACCCACTGACCACC
>NW_022933337.1:0-215 GCF_012274545.1 Fukomys damarensis | reverse complement strand
CCCTCCACCCTTCACTATGTGCAAATATTTGTTTCCATGATTTGCCTTTTTTCAAAGTTTTTCTTTTCCATGCTTTCCTTTCCCCTACCTCCTACTTCCCCTCCTCCTTTAGAAATGTTCTTCCTATTTCACAATATTAATTATATATTTTAATCCTTATTTACTCTCTTAGTTTGAAACCAAAAATTGACAGGGTTGAATTTAAATCTCTGTTA
>NW_022933336.1:0-268 GCF_012274545.1 Fukomys damarensis | reverse complement strand
ATGACTCTGAGAAATTATTATTCAGCTATTAAAAATGTCATAAATAGGATACAAAATTATAAGTGCAGCACACTATTAAAAGTCACTTAAGAAGCTGGGTGTAGTGGCACATGCCTGTAACTTTAGAACTCAACAGGCTGAGGCAGGAGGATCACTGTAAGTTTGAGGCCACAGAAAATATATTGAAAGACCATGTGTCTAAACAACAACAACAAAGACAAAACAAAATTTACTTAAGAAAAATGTCAAGAATATTAAAAAAAAAAAA
>NW_022933335.1:0-262 GCF_012274545.1 Fukomys damarensis | reverse complement strand
CCAGTTAGCAGTACAGAGAGCCCTCACTCATATCAGTCTGAATACAGCCATGTTTGGGGACTATTTAGCCACACAGAGAGTGATCCCTCACCCCTACTTCATCCTGTGATATGGTTGTAGAATGTTTAGCAATGCAGTGCTACTACCCTCAATCCAGCAGACAACCAGCAGCCTTGAGAAGACCAGACATGCATTGAGTTCACCCTGACCTGGCATTCATATAGTGGAACATTTCAGACTGGTTAGGCATGCAATGAATACG
>NW_022933334.1:0-1980 GCF_012274545.1 Fukomys damarensis | reverse complement strand
GGAGTCAGCAGGGAGCAAGTAACGCTCAGGTTAGTGCACATGCTCTTCAATGTACGATGGCTGGTTGAGGATAAATCCATCATCAGCTGAAAACACTGCATATCACAGATGCATGTATGCACCTGACCCTGGAATACACTAGGAAATGTTGCCTGTTTCCTCCCATGATCATGACAGCCCACAGCCACTGCTCGGCACCACCAAAGAATACGGTTCCACATACTGCTACCCCACGAAAAAATCCAAAATCTCCACAGAAGCATGGTGTCCACCGAACATGCATCACTTGCACAGTGGTGTCATTGGGAAATCCCAAGCTCAATCATCAGAAGTCAGCAGCCACCTAGTCAGACATTTGATAATGCCCTTTAAACTGGGACCTGTGACACCATCTCTCTTGGTCCAAGAAGGGAAATTGGAAATAAAGCCTCTGTCCTTTTCAGACTGGTGAGACTGCCAGGCCAGGCACTGCCAGGATTCCTTCCCATCCTGTCTCTAGTCGTATGTTAACGGTTGACTTACTGCCCTCTATGACACACCAGCACCCACCCAGCACAAACTGGGGCTGAGCCACCTTCCAATACTCTCCCTCTGTCTCTCTCTCACTCTCTCCAAAGCAAATAAGTGAACATCATGGAGCATCTTGGATCTGCATCGTGCGATTTCTGGGATAGAACACAGAACTGATGGGCACATCTTTAATTCTCCCCACAATATGTATTCTTGTGCAATACTCTCCTCCCATTGCCTAGAGTCTCTTCCAGCCAAATGATGTCAACATAATGCAAACACCACTTGCAGAAGAGATGGTCTTTTATTAGTTCTTAGAAAGGGCTTAATTTCCTTCCAAGCTCGTGTTTGTGATGGGGAATCAGCTGATGGTTGGAAGTGAAGCAAATAGATCAGAACAGTAAACACCAGGTTTTGGAAATGCAATTATGCTTATGATGGTGAAATAATTATAAGCAGAGCCTTCAGGCAGACTTTAGTTTACTCTCAGGAAGAATTGTACCACTGTGGTTTGACGATGGAGTCAGATTCGGGTTGTAAATGTTTTCATCGTGCTTCTTTTGAAGTGATGCCACTTTAGCGATAGAGAGAAGAAAATACTTAGTTTTATGTTTATATATGTTTTAGGGGAGAAGCTGTTTGGATTTTGGAGCTGCCTTCTCACACAGAGGAGGTATGGAGGTGTCAGGAAATGATTCAGGGTTCCATATCTGCAATCACTCTTGGGATGATTTAGTCTGATACAACCACCAGTGTGTGTTTCTCATTTCTGGCGCATAGCGTCCTTAGATGCAGATAGAATTTTACACACATGATTCCAAGTGTTAGTTTATTCATTTCTCAGTTGTTTATTATTCTTGCTTAAAGCAATAATTGAATTCAAAGGTGCCTCCCCATTCCAGCTTGTGCACCTGCAAACTCGCTTTCTAACCCAGTGACTCGGTTGACGCTACTTGGGATTAGCAGCCAGCAGGGCTTATTTCTGCATCTCCCATGCCTCAGCCTGGAGATGGTAAATCATTAGTAGCATGAATAAAGGCTAGGAAACCAGCATCTTCCAGCAGCCATCACTGCATCATGACTATTGCCCAGTCTGATAAGATGCAATGAGCCAGCGAAGAGAGGAGTCTTTCTGCTGCCCACCATGATTGAACAGCATAGGACTGAGGCAGTATGATCTCATCAGAAAGACTGGCATTCATGTGTGTCTTCCAAGTCATGTGCATCAAGAAAAAGGTTCCAGTAGTTAGTAGGAAGTCAAGGGACAGAGCCCAGAGCAAATGGCTGATCCATGGGGAGATGAGACCCAGGCACCAACTCATTTATTTAGGAGGAAACCCAAGTATTGGCTGGCACTGGGCACTGAATTTTCAAGGGATACAAGGACAATAAGGCTACCCTACTGCAGTATTCACTGGATGCAAGGTGGTGGGGACAATATCTGGCCTTTACAATAAATCCTTTTCAGGC
>NW_022933333.1:0-1226 GCF_012274545.1 Fukomys damarensis | reverse complement strand
ATTGGGATCTTGTACCTCTACATGACAGGTCTTGGTTCTCATTTTTTTCCCCTTGTCCCTGCCTTCCTTTCCCCCTCTCCTCCCTTCCCTATTTAGGAAAACTTTTTCTCAACTATTTTTCAAGCCTGTGTCTATTTTCTTTCAGTTTGCAGTTTATTATACTTTCACTTTCTATCATGTGCCCCATAGAGTGCAGGCCTAATATATTTATTTAATAGAAATATTTAGTTATATACAGCTTAAAATCTTATTTTAGTTTTCATTGGTAAGTTCTATTGTCACCACACTTATTTTAAAAAATAATTTCACTTTTCACAGACACCCACTCTAATATAGTTACTTAAATACATTCGTATATTTTGAAAGTCTTGGCATATTTAGCTTTGTTCTAGTACTTTCACACTGTGAATAACCAGAATTTCTAATTTATATTTTAACATACAAAGCTCAATGTATATAACTTAGTAAAGTATTACATTTTGTCATAATTTATTAATATAACTTTGTTACATGGAGGCTAACACTTGTATTTTATTTTTGTTGTACTTTTATAGTTAGAATAAGAAAATAATCACAGATAAGGAATATTTTCTTCAGGTACTGAAACAATTTTTACGTAGATTGATTTGTTTTATATGAATATTAGAAGGAATATAAGAGGTTTCTTTTCAAAACCTAGATATAGTCATCTATTTGGTAATAGATTTATGATATATCCATTTGTTATATAACTATTTCAATATAACACTGTCATAGGCTAATCATGTAAAATGTATTTATGAATTTAAGGTAAGGATTAACATCTATAACACTCAATAAATGAAATTCTGCAATTCAAAACATGAATAGATTTGACTATAATAATATCAATATGGAAGGTAAACTTTTACATATGAATATGAAATAATTCAATTTCTTTTTTATGTAATACCTGGCATTAAACTTTGGGATTTCACATTGAGTTACATGTTTATCGCTCTTTAATTTTTTTTTTTTTGGAAACAGGGTTATGTCACTAATATATCCATGCTGAGCTCAAACTTACAACATTCCTGCCTGTTCCTGCTCAGCCTCACAGACCCTGGAATTACAAGTGTGTACCATTCATTCTTTTCACGTAGACATTGCAAATGATAAAACATATTAAGAAAAATTTAATTGATGATATAATATTCATTCAAAGAAGTGAAAAACCTTGCAAAAATAGAGACATGAAAGTGAATGAG
>NW_022933332.1:0-387 GCF_012274545.1 Fukomys damarensis | reverse complement strand
CTACATGTAAGGTTTCGACTTCACTGGTAAAATCACAGGTTTGCAGCACCTTTCTCTGTGGAGTACTTCAAAATAAGGAAAGTAACTGCTTTGGTTTCAAAGGGCTAAGCAGCAAAAGAGCTGTTTCACAGGGAAAACAGCTGTTGAAACCACAGAAGCACTGTGCCCAGTGCGTTTGTGTTCTAACTTCAAATCAAACCTATCTCCAAGTATACAGGATTCTGGAGGCTTGTGTGCACTCAGAGGTGCTAGTCACTCCTTTATTCTTTAAGTGCTTCTCTGCTAAAGTGCTTCACCACAGTGGTTCAATCTCTTCCAGGCAGAGACTTGCAAACAAAAAGGAATACAGTTGTACTCCATATGAGGTGTGGACTTCACTGGTAAACT
>NW_022933331.1:0-213 GCF_012274545.1 Fukomys damarensis | reverse complement strand
CAGCATATTGTTGGATTTTGCTTCTTGACCCTTTCTGCCAGTCTATTTCTTTTGATTGGTGAATTGAGACCACTAACTTTGATGGTTATAACTGATATGTATTGACTTATGCTTTTCCTGTCTTTCTTGTTTTTGTTGGATTCTGCCTCTTTGCATTTAATATCTTGGTTGGCCTGATGTATTCATTATGCTGGGCTTCCTGGAATTATGATC
>NW_022933330.1:0-224 GCF_012274545.1 Fukomys damarensis | reverse complement strand
ACTCCAGAATAAATAGAAAATCCAAATAGGCCTATAAGAAAGAGTTTCAATCATTAATTAGAAACCCTCCCACAAAAGACAAGCTCAGGATAGATAGCTTCACTGGGGAGTTCTATCAAGTCTTTAAAAAGATTAACACAGCCCCTTCTCAGACTCTTCCGTAAAATAGAAGAGGAAAAAATACATCCTAACTCATTTTAAGAGGCACTACTAAAGCCAGGCAA
>NW_022933329.1:0-234 GCF_012274545.1 Fukomys damarensis | reverse complement strand
CTTCTAGACACTTTCTACAGAACTGAAAGCTCTCTACACCTACTGAAGGCAGTGTAACTGAAGACAGGTGATGCTGATAGGTGGTTAAAAAAAAAAGGACACAGCCTTGTTCCACTCGTGAAAAAAAAAATTCTGGTATTTATAAAACATTAAATCTTCATCACAGTCTTACCTGAAGGGGATAACAGAGCTGTTCTCCATTCAACAATGTTTTTATAACATCTCTTCAATTTT
>NW_022933328.1:0-358 GCF_012274545.1 Fukomys damarensis | reverse complement strand
CCCGCTGGCCAGGCCCACGAGCAGCCAGTCCTCCCAGAGGCTGTGCGACAGGCTCGTGATCTGGAGAGGCAGCGCCGTCACCCCCGGACCCACCTGGCCACCCACGGCCACACCGGCCTCTTCCTGTCACCAGGGCACCTGGAGGGGCCCAGACCGGAAGGGCTCTGAGCGCAAGATGCTGGGCAGTAGCGGTCACCACACCTGAGATTTGAAGAGATGCTTCTGGGACTTGCGAGCTGCCCTGAGGTCCCAGCACTGCAGACAGCCGTTCAGGCCCCCTGTCCAGACCTTGTCGTCTTTAATCACCACGCTGTTGGCCTCACCCTGCCGGCCAGGGAGGTCTCTGCTCAGGAGAGAT
>NW_022933327.1:0-202 GCF_012274545.1 Fukomys damarensis | reverse complement strand
TCTCGCTGGCATCATTACCTCTTCTCCGCCGCTGCCCCAAATGACAGCTCGGGCTGGAACCGCAGCGGCGCCCAGACAGTGCTCAACACCCGGCCGCGGAGCCGTCCTCTGCGGCAGATTCTCCACCGTACCGCTTAAGCTTTTCACCAAGTTCATAGAGGGGCAGGACGCGAAAGAAACAAGGCGATGTTTTCTTCCGGGG
>NW_022933326.1:0-803 GCF_012274545.1 Fukomys damarensis | reverse complement strand
AGAAAGGCAACACTACTTAAATCCTTATTCAAGCCCTGCAAACCCAATTTGTTTCATTTTAAATTTTGTAGAATTTTTGGTTGAGCAGCAGTAGAAAACAAATACAGATGTCACAAGCCCAGCACTGATTAGATCATTTTCTTACTAAGAGATTGGAATAAAGCACTTTTTACCTACCAAGGGCAGGGCAGTGGAAGTGTTTCACCCCTAAGTAAGTAAAACAGGGGGATACTGTAGATAATTTGAAGCACAAATAACACTGAATAAATGCCATGGCTTTTTTTTCTATCACTGCTATACTCTAGCATTTCTAAAAATGTGATAGTTTACTGGTAGGAACTCTTAAATGGTAATTTTTGAGGAAAGAATTTTAAGGCTAAGCGTATAGCATAGACCAAGAAATTCCTGGGGTACATGTGATTCACAACTTCATCCTACCAGTTTCTCATTACAAAGATCCACAAAAGACTCTCTCCTGGATGAGGCAGGGGACAGTGAAGAGTAATGAGGAAAACAGACTCAGATTTTTCATCATAACACAGGTCTGTTCTCTAGTGAGAAAAATGCTTCCCCAGAGACTTATCTTACTTAGGTGAGGGACATTTACTCCAGTGCTGCTGCTCTAGCAGTCCAGACTCAACTAAGAGGGCAAACGTTACACAGTAAGAAAAAACATTTGTAATTATCAAATACAGCAAAGAGGCCCATCAAAAGACTGAGACTCACTGCTAAGATGTCATAATGCTTCCAAACTCCAACATAGTGCTATCATACTAACAAGACTTAGGTAAACATCCAGGGGA
>NW_022933325.1:0-226 GCF_012274545.1 Fukomys damarensis | reverse complement strand
AATATACCTTAGCCCACCTGCCTGGGACTTTCAATATCTTTCAGATATGAGTCTTTCAAAATTTACATCCGTTTCTTCTCCAGCTTCTCCATCCCCTTCAGCTGTGATGTGCTGTGGAGAAGTTCTTTACAGACCATGGGAACTGGGGTTTCTAGATGTCTCCCTCACCTGTATGTTTTATTATTTCATCTTTTTGAAAGTTTTCAATTATTATTTCAATAAACAT
>NW_022933324.1:0-217 GCF_012274545.1 Fukomys damarensis | reverse complement strand
CTCCAATTGCTGATTTCCTTATTGGTGAGTTACAATGAATTAATAGTAGGAAGAATTTTTTTTACTTCCCTTTGATGGAGGAAGAAGAATTAAATGGAGAATTACCATTAAATAATAAATATTTTATAATTTAACTCAACAGAGAGATAAATACTTAATCTCTTTTATAGTTCCAAAGTACTGCTAGTTTACGTTTGAAATTTTTCAATTCAAAAGC
>NW_022933323.1:0-314 GCF_012274545.1 Fukomys damarensis | reverse complement strand
GCCACCCGGTGGACACATCTGGAATGGACCAGGATTTCAACCCTGCTCTGAGGAGCCCTAGGGATGGGGTCCAACTAGCAAAATTCAAATTCTCAGACTTCTCAAAGGCAACACTTCTGTGAGGGCCCGGGCGCCTCCTGTTCTTGCGGTTTTGAGAAAGGCAGAAGTGGTTTCCATCTCGCTGTGGGCCAACAGGTGTGTCTTGGCCCCTTTCTGGATCAGGTTCCCCCGCATAAAATAGGCAGGAAGGGAATGGGCCCTACCAGCTCTGACACTCTAGGGTCTATGTCCTCCCTCAGCTTGGCAGAGTGTAA
>NW_022933322.1:0-1085 GCF_012274545.1 Fukomys damarensis | reverse complement strand
AACTGAAAAAAGCAAATGGCAGAAGTTATTTTACATTGTGACATTTCATAGGTTTTTTGCTATTGGTGTTCTCTATCAGAAGTGTCCTTTTAGAGGGGGTATAGCTCAGTGGTAGAGCATTTGACTGCAGAAGTGTCCTTTCTCACTATGCAGAGCCTCAGCGAGTTCTTAGGCTAAAGGCATCCATAGGAAAAGTCCCACATCTCCAATAAATGAACTGGGCTCAGTGGACCCACCAAAATCTCTGTGGGTGTGTTCTCTGCAAAACATCTCAGCAGCAGTCAGTCCACAGTCCACCACTTGCACTGAGCAGATATACTTCTCCATACAGGTTTGAGAAGCTGCTCCTCTCTTTTTCCCATGTGTTTTTCCTTTCTGAGATACTCAGGAGTTCAGGAAGAGTAATAATTGCAGTTGTCTAAGATCACAGGAATAGTCCTCCTCTCTTCCCTCTACTGTCTATTCTGCCAGTTATCCTCACACTTAGAAACTACTCCAACAAGTCTTGATTACTTTATTTGATTTTTGTGATCTAATGTTTCATTTTTGCTGATCCTTAATACTTAACAATCACATCTTCAGTCCAGGACTGCACCACACACCCATTCGTTGTTGAAGCGGGCCAGGGATACACCAAGAGGAGCCAAGTGGGTCATTTGTGTTGCTCTCATCTTTCTCCCTACCTACACTTTCTAGAAACCATCCACTTGCTCTTAACGGTCAAAGTCAATCATTGCCGTCATAGTAACTTCCTGTCTGTTGGTGCCTAAGCATAAGAAGTCAAAGTGTCCTGGAGGCAGCCATCTCTGGCAATTCAACAGGACGTTTGCTATGGTGCCTGGCCCTTGTGCTCCATTTGGAGACCAATACTTACAGTATCTTAGTATCTTAGCCTAAAATCCCTCAGTAGTTCAACCTTGCTGATCATTGTGGTATTTGCTGTTTCCTGCCTTCTGGGGGTAAAGCACATTATCTGAACCCTATCACATCAAATCTCCATCAACCTCCCTAATGTCAGTGGGCCCAGCTCTGTACCTGCCACCCCTGTTCTCAGTCCTGGTTTGCAAGAGGGAGAAACCAAGAGA
>NW_022933321.1:0-339 GCF_012274545.1 Fukomys damarensis | reverse complement strand
CCCCCTTCTTTTACCCGTTCCGAGGATGTCACTCCTTTTCAGATCCTTTATTTCCGTGAACACCTTCTGCTCCACTCTGGTCTCTTGCTTTTTAGCTCACACTGTGGCTTTTACTGTGGGATCAGCAAGGCAGATGCTATTGTTTCCCTTCTTGCAGAACACAGCCAGCTGGAGAAGCTGAAGGCTGCACTTCCCAACCCAAAGAAGCTCTCTGGTTTCCAGATGCACCCCGTTGACTTTGAGAAGGTGCTGAATAAGAGCCCTGGGGTGGGACAGGTGGACAGGGCAGTAGCGGTGCAACCCTCCCACTTGGTCAGGTGTATAGGCCTTCGGTGGGGC
>NW_022933320.1:0-239 GCF_012274545.1 Fukomys damarensis | reverse complement strand
AGCTGGTCCCCCCGGGGTTGTCTGGGAGCAGAACCTGCGTCATACTAGGCCTTGCTGCCCTCGTCATCGCTGTACGGATCCAGCGGGAAGGTTGTGGTAGCTGCTCACACAAGCCTGTGTGTCCCCAGCATGCAGCAGGCAGGAGTCAGCGCCCCTGGTCCGAGAGGCATGGGCGTGCCTGTGTGTGCTGGTGAGGGGTGTGGTGTTGGTTCTAGTCAGTGCTTTAGTGAGTGAGAATT
>NW_022933319.1:0-550 GCF_012274545.1 Fukomys damarensis | reverse complement strand
AGGCTTCTTCCTAGGAGTTAGATTCTGAACAATCATTTCCTGTTGTCATCATGACAACATTCTGACATAGGTATTATTTTTATAAACTTTTGGAATGGTGAATAATTTGAAAACTGTCAAAACTTAGTCTCTGCTCATCATGTATTAGGTACAGAGCTAGACATTTTGCATGCATGTTTCTCTTTTGTAAGGACCAAGATAATTTAGTTAAAACTCTAATTCAGTTCAGAGTTTTAAAGAGATGTTTGAGGAGTAGCTATTGGAACTGGTTATCTCTTTGTAGATAGGCTGTCTCTTGATAAGGATTGGTATTCAAGTTATCTCATCCCAGGCTACAACAGGCAGCATTACAAAATTAACAGAACTTATGAAGGGTTCAAGAAACTATTCACAAACTCAGTCCAGGAAGCCACTACTCATCACTGAAAGCAAGGCCTTGAGATGAAAACTAATTTTCATCCTTAGAACAAGAGGAGCTGCCTATTGCCTATGTTGAAACTCAACTATTTAAAATATTTGTTTTGTTCCATCTCAATTCTTACCTGATCAC
>NW_022933318.1:0-205 GCF_012274545.1 Fukomys damarensis | reverse complement strand
CACTCTGGAAGGCCGAGGCAGAAGGATGGCAAGTTTGAGTCCACCCTGAGTCATTTAGTGAGAACCTGTCTCAAAGTTTAAAAAATTAAAAGTAGAGCTGGGGATATGACTACATGTGATGGCTCTGGATTCAAACACTCCCGCCACCCTGTACCAGGGTCTCTTAAAGACTAACTGAACATGGACTGCTGAGCTTCCTGGCTAG
>NW_022933317.1:0-203 GCF_012274545.1 Fukomys damarensis | reverse complement strand
GCTCCAGGCAAATACCAGGAAATTTAATTCTACTCTATGAAGAAAGACTCCAGAGTGAAGGCAGAGAGGAGACTCTGCGGATAAGCAGTTTAGTATTCATGGAGCTCAATGCTTGAAAGTGAGTGACAAGAAGAACCTCGCTTCAGCAGCACATGTGCTAAAATGAATGACAAGAAGTGGCATGAAGGAGTTTCCTCTCTCGT
>NW_022933316.1:0-250 GCF_012274545.1 Fukomys damarensis | reverse complement strand
CGGGTGGAGGCTCCGGGAGAGCGAGTGCGGGACTGTGGGGTGTTGGCTTTCTCACCGACATGGTGAGTCCGGAGGCCGAGGCTGGTGGGTTTTGGAGCCAAAGTTCCTCAGCCCCAGGGCCTCTCAGGGTCTTCAGGAGAGAGGACAAGGGGAGGTGCGCAGGAGAGACTCGCTTGGGCTTCCCTGCTTTGCTGGGACCAGGCTTCCTGGGGGGGCAGAGGGAGGAGGGCGGGGCCGCAGGTGCTGGCGG
>NW_022933315.1:0-1100 GCF_012274545.1 Fukomys damarensis | reverse complement strand
CGGGGGTTGGGGGGGTGTATTCGGAGCTCGGAGGAGCCCAGCTGGCCCTGAGCTGCGGGATGGGGCCTGCCTTGGGGTTGAAGGGCTTCCCGGGGCCAGGCCGGAGCCCCCCGGATGGAGCGGGGCGAGAGAAGCGCTGAGAAGAAGGCGAGTACCTCCACTGAGCCCTTTATCCCTCCCAGCGGCCTTCACCCTTTCACTGCCAGGCCAACTGCGAGCTCCTCTCAAAGGAGCAGCTGCTAGACAGCTGGCAAAACAATGGAGACCCCGCTTCCCGGGCCCCCGCCCCGTGGGACAGAAGATGGACGGTGGGCAGACGCAGGCTTGGGGAATTAAGGAGAGCAGGCAGTGCCCTGTGACTGGCTGTTCACCTCACCATTCCCTGCAGGGGGTGGGGTGTGTGTGGGAAGGTCGGACAACCTGCCCCAGGCCTCTGGGAGAGACCGCCCCGACGCCCCGCCCTGCTAACCTGTCACGCCAGTTGTTTCGCCTCTGGAAGGGGAGATGGTAGGGTCAGCTGCCCCCACCCGCTCAGTGCCGGGGAGCACACAGCTTGGTACCTCACCTGGTGGGGAGTGGGTTGTGCTCTAGGCTGAGGTAAGGCCTGCAGGGACACACCGCACATGGGGGCTTTGTTTTGGGGGTAGAGGTGGCGGTGTCACCCTGTTGCAACGCACATGTATCTTGCTGATTAGTTGGAAAGACTGTTGCCAGAATGAAGGAGAGGTGGGGGAAGGCAGGGAGGAAGAGTTTGCTTTTTAGTTGGTACTCATTTTCCCTGGTCATTTGGCCAACAGGGCATGTGTTTGATGGTGGCCTCATAGTTTGTGTTTGTTTGGAAGGGCAAGAGACTGAGGAACTCTCTAGCTAGGGCTCTGGTGCCCTCAAACGGTCCCCCAAAATGATAGAATTGGGTTCCTATCCCCTTCACTTTGTCAGTGACTTGGGCTTGTTTGGGTCTGTTATCTTTGTGTCCCTGGCATGTCTATGGCTGAGGAGGTCCTGTAAGTGCCCTAATAGCAAGGGCACTGTGGGAAACCTGTATGTATGCACTGCAGCTGTATTGGGATTGTACGGTCACTCCAATGACTAAGGGCAAG
>NW_022933314.1:0-607 GCF_012274545.1 Fukomys damarensis | reverse complement strand
GGAGGTATTCATAGGACCGCAGCCTTGCCCTTAGGGCAGAGTTCATCCCTCTGTGGCTCTTGGTGTAAATGTCACCTGTGGCCTCCACCTGGTCAGTGTTACAGAGTATGTCCAAGGCTGGGTGTGGCTTGGGGTCAGGCTGGGCATTCATGATACCCTAGATTCGGTCCTGGCATCAAAATGAACTGAATGTCCCCTAGGTGTCACCTCCTCCTCTCGGCCCCCACCTGTGACCTTTCCTCTGTTTCTTGGTCTCCCAGGCAGAGTTTGGAAGGGGAAGCCAGCCCAGTTCCTGTCAAGCTCTCGCAGGTGCTGAGGGTGGGGTCTGAGGAGGAGCACCCTTCCCACTGGGAGAGCTGCTAAAGGAAACAGGTGCTGTGCAGGACTTGTGCCTCCAGAGGCTGAGGCAGGAGGATCACTATGAGTTGGAGCCTGAGCTCAACATAGGGAGTTCAAGGCCAGCCTGAACTACATGGTGAGACCTTGTCTCAAAAAACAACAACAAACAGTCTGAGGGCTGGGGATTTAGCTCAGTGGTTCCACTGCCTGCCTTGCAAGCACAAGGACCTGAGCTCGATCCCCGGACCAAAAAAACCCAAAAAAGCAA
>NW_022933313.1:0-257 GCF_012274545.1 Fukomys damarensis | reverse complement strand
CTTTTATTAGTACAAATTTTCTGTTCAAAATTAATATTATTATTATTATTATTATTATTTGGTACTGGGGATTGAACTTGGGTCCTTACACTTTTGAGGCAGGCTGCATGTTCAAAATTATTATATTCATTATAGGGAATTGGTACATGCCTTCCATGCCCTTTTTATTTTGTAGATACCATACTTATTTACTTATCTTTAAAGACTTCATAAAATTTATTACCATATAAAGAAATTTAAAAATCACACCAATAGAA
>NW_022933312.1:0-219 GCF_012274545.1 Fukomys damarensis | reverse complement strand
AGGCCTGAAAGGTTTCTCTGGTAAAAGTGCCTCACAACAGTGCTTCAATCTCTGCCAGGCAGAATCCTACAAACCAAACGGAATACAGTTGTGCTCCACATAAGAGGTGGACTTCACTTCTAAACTCACAGAGTTGCAGCACCTTTCTCTGTGGTTTACTTCACATTCATGAAACGGAATGCTTTCACTTTAAACGGCTAAGCTGCGAGAGAAGCTGTT
>NW_022933311.1:0-298 GCF_012274545.1 Fukomys damarensis | reverse complement strand
CTGATAACACTTTTGGCCTTACCTAATAATCAAACTTTCCCTACAGGTTGTCAGAATCAATGAAGTGTATGGGTCTTGAGTTGACTTCTTTGCCTGGAAATCTTCCTGTGCACGGCTACTAAATGCTACCTGGGAGGCAGTAAAATCCACTGTATCTTAAATATGATAACATAGGCTCTCTAATTCTTAATATGCATTTTTCTCTTTTCTAACTAAAACATATGCTTAGCAACAAGTGTCTCTCCCTCTCTACTTTTTTGAACTGCCCTGAAACATCAGGAATCTTATTGATAGGGAG
>NW_022933310.1:0-523 GCF_012274545.1 Fukomys damarensis | reverse complement strand
AAAAAAAAAAATTACAAGGCATATCACAAGACAAAAACTGAAGTGTGAAGAGATTGAGCAAACATCAAAACCAGAGGTAGAGAAGGCAGGAATTTAAATGATCAAATCAGGAATGTTTTAAATAAACTGATTAATATGATAAAAGTTTGATTAGAAAATTAGACAACATGTAGCAATGAATGTAAGCAGGAAGATGAAAATTGTAAAGAAGAATAAAAAAAGATGTTAGAGATTTAGAAACGCTATAACTAATGGGATTATTAGTATACTGCACACAAGTAAAGAATCTCTGAGCTTGAAAATGTGACAACAGAAACATCCAAAATGGAAAAGCAGAAAGAACAAGGACTGATATTAACAGAATAGAACATTCAAGAACTGTTGAACAAGTTCAAAACGTATAACATACAGTGAAAACACCAGAAGGAGACAAGATAGAGAAAGGAATAAAATAAATACGTGAAACAATAATGCTTAAGAATTTTCCTCTCTCTCTCTAATAATAAAAGATTCTAGAGAAAGA
>NW_022933309.1:0-1443 GCF_012274545.1 Fukomys damarensis | reverse complement strand
AAAGGTCCAATTTTAAATGCACATTGTCTTGATGGGGTATGTTAAACTCATTAAAACAATATTAGCTTGTGACATGGAAATGTTTGGACCACTATTTTTATACAAGTAGACAAGGTCATGATTCTTTTATATAAACTACATAGGCTACATTAAAAATAAAGGTAATTCCTTCATTGGGAGGGTGAAATTACAGATAATTCCTTTATTCAAATATCTTTTTAAAATGCTACATCAACTTCTCAGTAATTAAAACATTTATGCCATCTGTTTCCGGGAGGTGGAGCAAATATTCATTTTTATTCTGAAAAAAGTATCAATTCACAAATTCACTAATATTTGCTCTCTAGAATTTCTATCTCGTCTGTGTCTTGATCCCTCCTAATACATTTTATTCCTCTTAGGATGATGGTTTCCCAAAACTCATATTTTCCTCACAATTCACTCTAACACCTTCTTTCTCTCCTAAGATCATAGCTGTGTCTGACTCTCAAAGAACCAACTTCTGAGCAGTAGTACAAGCCCATAACTTCAGTGGGTTGGTGTGCACCTCCAATAGGCATGATTCACAGTGTCGTTCCCAAAATGTGGACTATCCATAAGATTAAGTAGAACTCTGTTCTACTCTAAGTCATGCTTCAGGTAAGAGAGTAAAGAAGAGCTTAGAGAAAAAAAAATACATCAGCGTTTTGTTAATAAATAAATGAGATCATGCTTTGTCAAGTCTCACAGTGATGGTATGGCTTGTTGAGGATGTTGCTTGAGGTCCCCTACTAACTGAGGCATGGAGCAGGGTGTTTAAATTATCCGTGCCTCAGTTATTTCTCCATGTAAAAGAGAAGGGAAAAAAAGAAGAGGGTGACCAGAGGGAGTGAGGGCTTGATCTGTAGGCCTGCAGGAAGATTGAAGGGGCTAATGAATGTCAGTATAGAACAGCACTTGGCATTCTGTACGAACTCAAGCACATTAACTCAGCAATGATTAAGATGCTGAAAAAGATTATGGTGTCATTTAAATGAGGATGAGACGTGCAGAACTGATAAAGTATCAACTTCCTCAACACTCTGCCCTCTTTTCTACAAATGCTAGTTGAAGCTTGGATGGTGGGTTTTTCTATTTCATTATCTACTGTGTGTTCTTGACCCCTTCGCTTTACATCTTGCATATTCTACCATATTTTCCCCTTATTTTGTTTCTGTCTACCACCAGCCTATTTTAGTGGTCTTCCCACTGAAACTAATAAATATATTTCAATCTCTAGTATTTTTGAAAGCAAACATTCCCCAGACCATTTTAGAACTCATGCTACTATTTTTTATTTCTCCTTTCACTTTCACCTGAGCTTCAATGTTTGTACCCACAGATTCTGCTGTGGGGGGCTGTTTGTTTTGAATTCTTTATATATTTTAGATAATAGTCCTTTGTCTGAAGAGCAGCTGGTAAAAA
>NW_022933308.1:0-424 GCF_012274545.1 Fukomys damarensis | reverse complement strand
AGAGGGATTCTGCGGTTTCAAGTGCAGTTTTCCCCGGGAAAGAGTTTCTCTCGCCGCTTAGCCATTTAAATCGAAAACGGTCAATTAGATGAACGTGAAGTACTCCACAGAGAAATGTGGTGCAACTCTGTGAGTTTACCAGTGATGTCCACCGCTTATGTGGAGCACAACTGTATTCCTTTTTGTTTGTAGGTCTCTGCCTGGCAGAGATTGAAACACTGTTGTGAGGCAATTTAACAGAGAAGCCCTTCAGGCCTAAACAAGTGCCTAGCATCTCTGAGTGCACACAAGCCTCCACAACTCTGTATACTTGGGGATAGGTTCAGTTTGACGTTAGAACACAAGTGCACTTTGCAGAGGGATTCTGCGGTTTCAAGTGTAGTTTTCCCCGCGAAACAGCTTCTCTCCTTCCTTAGCCATTTAA
>NW_022933307.1:0-577 GCF_012274545.1 Fukomys damarensis | reverse complement strand
CTAACTGTCACAGGGAAAGCTCCAACTGAGGAAGCCTCCTGGTGGCAGGTGTAAGTGTTGAGGCCTGGGAAGACGTGAAGCTTAAGGCTGAGGACATTCCGCACGGGGCTCTGAGGGAAGGCCCCACCCAGGGACAGGAACTCAGGCCCATGATGCCAGCACGCTGGGAGGTTGGGACAGACGATGGGAAGTTCGCGCCCAGTCTGAGCGAACGACCGAGTTCGAGGTAGCCTGTCTGAAAATTAAAACCTCGAAGGGGGCTGCGGATACAGCACCGCGTCCAACCCTGGGCTCAACCCTCAATTTTGCTCAAAACGGAGTTGAACACGCACAAGGGCAGCAACAACAATAAGAAAAACAGGCTGCGACTTAGGGAGACCGCCAGGCCCAGTTGGGCAGTCCTCAACCCAGCGCTCAATGCGCCCCCACACTGCTGCTCCAAGAAGAGGAGAACCTAGGTGCCCGCGTCTCCTCTCCCCTTCCCCTAACTCGAACCCCCGCCTCAGCACGGCGAGGCCCGAAAACAGCCTGGCCAGCACCGGCCAGGTCCCCAAGGCTCTCCGAGGCCTCCTCAACC
>NW_022933306.1:0-1362 GCF_012274545.1 Fukomys damarensis | reverse complement strand
CTCTCTCCCCACACACACACACACACACACACACACACACACACACACACACACCATGGAGTAATGCTCTCTGAAGGCATAGCTCAACATTGTGCTCCTTTAAGATTCTTCTAGAATGGAATACCATTACCAGCACTGAGGCTAAGGATGAGAGGTAGTTTAGAATAGCGGTGGCAAATCTAAGGCATGCATGCTGTTTTTCTTTTAAGACAAAAGATGTTGAGGTGTGAGTTATTTTTTGTAATCCAAAACCTCAATATTCAGGTTTAATTGCTGTGTTGGCACTTTGTGATAAATAAGTGGATTTTGCATAGCAGTTTGGGTACTCATCTATAAAATGTTCAACATCAATGGGTTAGAGAAATGAAGGAAAAGAGTGGGAGATGAGTTAGAGAGATAGGCAAGTAACGTCTGGTCGTGTTAAGTTTAGGTATCATCCTGAAAGAGTGAAGTCATTATAGATGAAGACAACATTTTAGGGAAGGGATAGGAAGGTGGCAAAACTGGAGGCTGAGAAGCTGTGGCAAGGAAAACAAAAAAATGGAAGGACAGAATAAAATAATAAATGGGGTGTTGGGACCAATTCTACATAATTTGGGGGGGGACAATTTCACAATTAAAATTATGATGATGCCTTGTTCTCCTGCCTACAGGCCAGCTCTGGCATGTTGAGACATAACTCCATTTTTGCCTCCAGTCCCAGCTAAAACCTTAGTGGTTCAGTAATGGCTGTGATGCTCCAGGGCAAGGTTACACCAGCTGAAGACACCTGGGAGGAGCAAAATCTTCATCTGCATGGTTCCTCATTGTTCTAGAATGCCCACTAGAACGTTCCACTGCCCACTGAGCTATTTCTTACATTTGTATTCCTAGTGACCTAACCCCCTGCCCTGAGTCATTTGCTACATTTGTTACTCCTGATGTACTGAATAAAGGTACGTCAGCTGTAGCCCAAAGCTCAGCTTCTTCTCTAAGTCTCATTTTTCTATCTTTTCTATCTAATAAATTAATTCATCTTGTGCTGTTGTCTCAAAGGAGACCAGCACTCACCACAGGGGTTCTAGTAATGTCCCCTCTCCCCTGTTCCCTACAATGGGGTATAAAGTAATCTCCATAAATTAATTTTACCCGCATTAATTTATCTGAGTGTGATAAAAGGCTTGCCAGGGAACTTAATTCCTTCTTTCCTTATAACTATCAAGGCAAAGATAGCTTGTGGGAGAACTACAGGCGATATAGGGAAACATTTAAAATTTATAAATCAAGTTATTTTCCTACTTTGATGAAAGTGTCTTCATAACTACAAGAATGGAAACCATGTATAAAGCTGTGATTTTTGTGTGACTGAAAGATGGCAAAAAA
>NW_022933305.1:1948-4821 GCF_012274545.1 Fukomys damarensis | reverse complement strand
GAGAAATGAATGTGAAACACTCAAAAAGCTAGTTTCTACAAAGCAAACAATCCAGTTTAAAGAGACACTTCTCCAAAGTACTACACTGGGAAGGGATCCCTCATTGTCCGCTAGTGGCAGAAGTCCATGAGGGAAGCTCAGAGAAGACCCACTGGAAAACTCAGATACTTGAAAGTGGGGGAAGTAAACATACCCAAACATGAGAAATCAACTTGAAGGCAAAATCCACCTGATCAAATCCAACTTCGAGTAAGTTAGAAAGGGAAGCAGTGGGCCAGGGATTTAGCTCAGCGGTTCGGTGGCCTGCCTAAAAGCACAAGGACCAGAGTTCAATCCCCAGAATGAAAAGAAAGAAAGAAAGAAAGAAAGAAAGAAAGAAAGAAAGAAAGAAAGAAAGAAAGAAAGAAAGAAAGAAAGAAAGAAAGAAAGAAACGAAGGAAGGGAAGCAGGGATACCTCTGAAACACACCACCCTATATAGCCCAGGTCTGGTTAACATGCCACCTTGAGAGTGGTTCTCACATCTTGAGGAAAAGAGCAGAGGCCAGCATTCTTGAATCGACTCCCAACATACTCTTCTATTGGGGTAGTTGGAAAACAGTGAAGGAGGGTCTCAAAGATTAGAGCATCAAAGAAACTAAAACTACAGTACCAGTCAGAGGATAGAGACTTATTGACCCCCTCAGGCTCCTGAAAACGTGTGAAATATGTACACAGCATTGAATGGGGCTCAGTGCTGACATCTGGGAGAACTGTGCCTCTGAGAGTTGCAGATTATACTAGTGAAGCACAGGTTAGAAAGGGAGATCCAGCACATACAATCCCCCAGTACTCCCCAAACTCTTGGGAGTACTGTGTCCATGAATTATTCTGCCCACTCTCCATATTTCAGTGCAGGCAGTAAAGATTCCACTATGCCTGGCCAAGGTTTTCTGAGCTCCATGACCCTTTAGTTTCTCAGAACTGTAGTGCGGGAGATGCAGAGTGTAATTGGATAAACATGGGTGACAAAGGAGTTACAACAGTGCAGTACCTGAGCAGGGACTTCACTACTGTTCTAAAAGCCAGGGAGTTTTGTTTGCTTGTAATATCCTTCCAGCTGCCCACCTTTTGTTGACAGTAATGGAACTCACTGACAACCCACCTCGTAGCTCATGGGTAGGAAAGAGACAACATTGTTAATGATGGAGGAGACTCAGGCTGAGATAGGGTTTTGTGACTTAGCCAGAGGACAAGACAGTGTGCACTCAAGGATGGCCCTATATGTAGAAAGAGTTCAGGACTGCAAGAATTCACAGACTTTATGGGACATTGAGAAAATGAGAATATTGTTAAAACAAGTTTTATTGTATGTTATAAAACATGGTTGGCTATGAAGTTGCTGATAAAAATGGTAGAAGTTATTTATTATTATTATTATTATTATTATTATTATTATTACTATTGCATCACAGAGACTGGATTTGATCCTATTACGGTGCATAGTTTGAAGAGGTGTATAAATACCAAAATGCAATCAAAGCCAAGATAACAGCATTGAGAAGAATGCACTAACTAAAATTAATTCCATACGAGTGATGTGAATTCTCTCCACTATTTCGTTTTCAACCCTCAGTACACACACACACACACACACACACACATACAGATGCACACATATGCATACCACAAGAGAAAACAAGACAAAAAGATGTCTCCAGAAATGCTTAACTCTCCCAAAGTTGATCTCAAGGGCACTAATGGAGAGGATATAAAAAAACACATGGATGATATACAAGATGGCATAAAAGAAGAAAAAAATACTTTTACCATGAGAAAGATGCAGCAGATGGAATGATCACATAGAACCTCTAGGCCTAGTTCTTTGAGATATATCCATACTGATTTTGATAGTCGCTGTACCAGTCTACCCTCCCACCAGCAGAATGGTTCCTTTTCCCCACAGCCACGCTAGCATTTGTTATTAGTTGATTTCATGATTTCAGCCATTCTTTCTGGGGTGAAGTGAAATCTCAGCCTTCTTTTAATTTGCATCTCAAGAATGATGAGTGATGTTGAAACATTTTTCATTTTTTATATGCTATTTCTACTTCCTTGTCAAAGAAATATTTGTTCATTTCTGATGCTCATTTCTGCAGTGGGTCATTAAATTTGGGATGTCTGATTTTTTTGAGCTCTTTCTTTATTCTAGATAGTAGACTTTTGTCTGAGGAACAGCTGGTAAAAAAACTTTCCCACAACATGTCCTTTCTCTTCATGCTGTTGGTGCTTTCTTTTGCTGTGCAGTTTTTCAGTAAGAAGATGCACCACTAGTTGATTGGTTTTGCTAGTTCATGCACAACTGAGATTTTGTTCATGAAGTCTTTCCTGTGCCAATGGCTTAAAGACTACCTAACCTCTCTTCCAGCTGGCTTAGGATTTCTGCTTTAATATTTACATATTTGATCCATTTCAATTTCAGCTTAGTGCATGGTGAGAGATATAGGTCTGGTTTAAATCTTTGGCCATTTAAAACTCAATTTTTTCCAGTACCATCTATTTAAGAGTCTCTTTCCTCTAGTGAGGGTGTTTTTCACCTTTGTCAAAGATGAAGTGGCTAAATGTGTCTGGAGTTTTTGGTACAACTTCTAATTCATTAGACTTGTTCTCAGGTCTGTTTATTTGCAAGTACAATGCTGTTTTTAATTACGGAAGCTTTTCTGTTTCGTTTCAAGTTGGAGATTGTGAGACTGTGATACGCTTTACCTTGTCTTTGTTTCCTAGAATTGCTTTTGCTAGTTCTCTTCTTGTTCCAAATGGATTTTTGGATTGTTTCCTAAAGGTCTGTGAAGTATTCTGTGGGAATTACAATGGAAGGGGTCCAGGATTTAACTC
>NW_022933305.1:0-462 GCF_012274545.1 Fukomys damarensis | reverse complement strand
CAATTGCCAATTGCCATTAGATTCAAAGCAAAGTGAATACAGTTTCTAGCTTCCCTATTGCTATTAGAGTGTTCTAGTCTTGTCTATGTTCTTGCACTCTGTCCTTTTCTCTTCAACAGTGTCCTACAGGATCTTTTTGTTCTCTTTTTCTCTATCTTTCTCTTTCTCCCTTTTCTTTTTTTTCTTTTCCTTTCTCTTTTTCCTACTCTCAATTGCCATTAGATTCAAAGCAAAGTGAATACAGTTTCTAGCTTCCCTATTGCTATTAGAGTGTTCTAGTCTTGTCTATGTTCTTGCACTCTGTCCTTTTCTCTTCAACAGTGTCCTACAGTTTTCATGATCTTTTTGTTTCCTCTGGCCTCATTTCTAAACTTCCCTTATCTTTCTACCTATCTATCCCTCTCTCCCCAACACCTTCTAAGTCTCCATCCTGAAGGGAAAAGTTGTTACATTGAACAGTTT
>NW_022933304.1:0-2081 GCF_012274545.1 Fukomys damarensis | reverse complement strand
CAGGTATCCGCCATGGGTAAGTAGGGCCCACTGACCTGGCCTACTTCCCCTCATCCAGCTTTTGCTCAGTACTGTTTCTTGGAATGTGGAGACGTCTTTGCATCATGAAGGTAAAAGTCACTCTGTAGAAGACACTAAGTTCACCTTCCCAACATGGTTCGCCTCCAGGCATCCGGCTGGGAACATTACTCTCTCTGTATCTCAGCTACTTCACCTGTTAGAGGGGTAATAGCACCCCAAAGACTTTTTGAAAACTTAATCCACTAAAGTAGAAGCACTCAGAAGAGAACCTGACGCAGTGACTGCTAAAAACTGATCTGCCATTCTTATTCTTGTTCATCTGAGAGGGTAAACTTCTATTTCTTGTTAAAAGCATTATCATTTAGTTGTCTAGTATTCATCACAGGGATACTGTACTGGGAATCGAACTTGGGACCTTGTGCTTGTGAGGCAGGCTGCAGAACCACTGGGCTAAATCCCTGGCCCTGGCATACTCGTTCTCAACTACGACATCATGTAGACATCAACTGAAGATATAATAAAATACAAGCGTTCCTTAATGTGCTTCTAAACCCAATGAATTATTCTCTCCAGTTTCTCCATGAATACAACAAGAAACTACTGAAAATGAAAGGGCCACATCTTTAATATTTACACAGTTCTATTGTTATGGAGATAAAAGTTTGTCATGGTACTTTTTCACTTTTCCGTTTATCCCAAGAACCTGGGTTGTGCCGGGGATTTAGCGCAGTGATTCCGCCCCCTGCCGGGCAAGCACGGGGTCTCTAGTTTGCTCCCCAGTACCAAGTAAAAATCCTCACACCAAGAGCCTGTGTTGTTGACGACCTCTTTCCAAGTTACTGTTTACTTTCTGGGTATCATGTACCCATGTACACACATATCTGCATTCCCACGTGCATGAATACAGTCACACAGGTACATGCTTGTGCTTATACGTGAATAAAAACAAGCTACAGATACTGTTTCCAAACTGCTCTCTGACTTTCATAGTTGAAAATCATAAATTGTGATGAAAACTTACTCACAGATATTGTTTCTTTTAGTGAAAAACTTGGGGGTTCTAGTCTCTAAGGATATAGAGATGTTATTTTAAAGTAAAGACTTTAAAATTCTACCGTCATTTTTAAATTTGTGATTAATATATGGTTTCAGTAACAAAAAGAATAATGAAGTAGTTGTTTTCCTGGAGTTGTTTACTTATGGCTTCAGGTCTGCTCCCCAGGATTGAAAATTCTTGGGGGCCTTGTCTTACTTCTCTGTGTCTCCCCATGGTGGCATCCTGGCTGCTATACACCCAGGCGACCGCAAGTAAGTTTTGGAAGGATGAGTAAGTGCATGAGTTTCATGGGGCCTCAGCGTTGGTGCTGACCCTGTCACACTGAAAAAGAAACCAGAGCTCTGGGATGTGCAGTCTTGCCTCATGACCTGAAGTTACATTCGCTGTAGGAAGCAGTCAAAGAGTTCAGGTTTCACACTTCCCAACCCATAATGTGCCTGAAATTCTCAGACTGACAGCCTGTATTTTTTTCTCCCACTTTCTATAAGTGGTGATGAATGATGAAAGAAGGCTGGGAGAAGACACAATTCAAACTTCTGGCGATGAAAATAAATTGGTCGGAGGCATCCTGAAGCCCAGGAACTCTTGTCCACCCGCAGCAGCAGGCATGTGTTTATCCTGGCACACTTCGACCCTGAAAATAAACAAGCACAGAAGTTGGGATTTCATTACTTTAAGTATTTGTATTGGGGAGTTTTGTATATGTCACTGGCATGTTGGGAGAGTGAAAGATTAAAAAGAAATTTCTTGTTATAACATATTTTGAAAAGTTCTATATTTCTTCAGCATAGTTTATTTTTGGTCCCTTTCTCAGCATGCAATCCTGACAATCTGTAGAGAAAGAAATCTCTAACAGACAAGACTCCTTTGACATAAATTCTTATGCACATAGAAAATCTGACACTGGCTGCCTAAATTTGGATCTTACTTTCACTCCAGCAGAGCCATGTGACTGGCAAGTGAAATGTTTGCGGGCCCAGTTTTCTTGTGTAAAAATATGTGA
>NW_022933303.1:0-212 GCF_012274545.1 Fukomys damarensis | reverse complement strand
TTCCAGTAAATTCAGAGTAAAGTTATGGGAGATTTCACAGTAGGTTTTATAATCCAAGTGTCTTGGGAGCTCTATTTTGGTCGTTTTACCGTTGTTGGTAAGCAGAGTTCAGATGGCTTGACAGAAGCATTGGTTGTGAGCACATTCATTTGGTAAAGATAAAAGTTGAAACCAGGCCCGGGGATCTAGCTCAGTGGCACCGTGCCTGCCTC
>NW_022933302.1:0-267 GCF_012274545.1 Fukomys damarensis | reverse complement strand
TTTGGCCTTGAAATATTTTATGTCAAACAATAGAGTAAAACTGACGTATATGGAAGACGTGCCTCAGGTAGGTCTTAAAGGTCTACGTACATCCACGTTGTAAAACAACTCAGTAAAAAGACAGATGAGACTTTTCCCCCATAAAAATAGTGTACTTCATAAAACTGAAACTACTTTTAAAGCATTTATTGAAGAAAATCAAACAGAGTTCTAATTGATGTTGTTAAGGTCAACCCAAAATGAGGAACTGAAAGACTCCAAGTTGTA
>NW_022933301.1:0-420 GCF_012274545.1 Fukomys damarensis | reverse complement strand
TTCTCTCTGTTCAGTGTTGGGGAAGGAGAATGCGAGGTCTCCCTCTTAGGGCAGGAGCATGGCGATCCCCTGGATGTCTGTGTTCCTGAGTGAGAGGGGAGAGCCTTCTAACTAGGACAGCAGAGCCTGGCCTGGGGACGGAAGAGGCGAGAGCAAAGTGGGGACCAACAGACTACAAGCATTCACCCGGGGAAGCCTGCGCGAGCATCAGAGTCCTGGTAAGAAAACGCTAACCTACATGTTAGTACTTGGGGGATTCCAGGGGAAACTGCCATGCCTTTTGAGATCTGGCTTTGAGGGAATCGGGAAAACCCAGAATATCAGAAAACCGTGCAGCTCGCTATAGGGAAACAGAAAATGTCTCCTGTTTCTGAGCTTGATTTACAGATATCTGAAAGGTATGGATTTGACAGGCTCCCT
>NW_022933300.1:0-386 GCF_012274545.1 Fukomys damarensis | reverse complement strand
AACACCAAACATACTTTATTAGCACAAAAAAAGCAGCCATAACAAGGCACAGCAAGCAGAAACCTACATTAGCAGTCAAAGAGTCAGTGTTGCATACAAATATAGCTTTTCTCTTTTGTAGCCTTGGCAATAGCCATAGGCATATAAAAGGACCTTCTGTAGCAAGTGGCAAGGAAACTAAGAACACTTGCCAGTGGTACGGAGCACAGTAACAAAAGGACACAAGAACGGATTAGGCTACTTGTAGTGCAAATGTCTAAGACAGAACTGAAGACTCAGTTCAGTACTAAGCAAACACTAGAATTTGGTAATACTTCCCAAAGCGCTCACTCAAGTTGTATTATATACTATTCTAACTGACAAAAAAGGTGCTAAGTAAAGTTATT
>NW_022933299.1:0-200 GCF_012274545.1 Fukomys damarensis | reverse complement strand
GTGCCTAGCAGCTCTGAGTGCACACAGGCCTCCAGAAATCTGTATACGTGGGGATAGGTTCAGCTTGAAGTTAGAACACAAACGCACTTTGCCTAGGGCCTCTGCCGTTTAAAGTGCTGATTTCCCGGGGAAAAAGCTTCTCTTGCTGCTTAGCTGTTTAAAGCAAAAGCGGTCAGTTTCATGAATGTGAAGTACTCCAC
>NW_022933298.1:0-234 GCF_012274545.1 Fukomys damarensis | reverse complement strand
ATTCGATCAAAGTATATTATACCCATGTACGAACACACCACATTGAAACTCTGTATTTTTAAAAATTAATAAGCATTAATACAAAGTATATTAAGAAAAAGAAAGTCATGCAAAGTACTGAGACTTCAACAAGAACACTTGTTTTTTTCTTTTTTGGGGGTACCGGAGATCGAATTCTGTTCCTTGTGCTTGCAAGGCAGACGGCGGAACCACTGAGCTAAATCCCCAGCCCCA
>NW_022933297.1:0-208 GCF_012274545.1 Fukomys damarensis | reverse complement strand
GGTAAACTCACAGAGTTGCAGCACCTTCCTCTGTGGAGTACTTCACATTCATGAAACTGACAGATTTCGCTTTAAATGGCTAAGTGACGAGAGAAACTCTTTCCCGGGGAATACTGCACTTTAAACCGCAGAGGCCCTCTGCAAGGTGCGTTCGTGTTCTAACGTCAAACTGAACCTATTCCCAAGTATACATAGTTCTGGAGGCTTG
>NW_022933296.1:0-924 GCF_012274545.1 Fukomys damarensis | reverse complement strand
TTTCCAAAACGTGTGTGTGTGCGTGCGTGTGTGTGTGCATGCATGTGTGTGCATGCATTATTTTTGTTTTGTTTATACCTTTTTTGTTGTTCTTTCCAAAGCTTCTTTACCAGTTTATTGAGGTTTGGGGAATTTTTCTCTCTCTTTCTTGCTTTTCTCTTACATCTTTTTTCCTTACTTTATTCTTTTTCCTTTTAGTGCTCTGCATTTGATTTTCCTCTCCTATTTTTAACTAATACATTTTTTTCTCTTTGTTTTTCATCTTTTGTATTTCTTGTTACTTTTTTTCCTGTTACCTTTATCTAATTTGATAAACATCCTTTTCCCTAATAAGACCATTTGTATCACTTTTCTCTCTTCATATATAGCTTAAGGTTTCAATATTTTCATTTTTGAATTCCCCCATTCCCAAACTGTCTTTAATAATATAACCGTCAATGAGCTTTATTAATCTTGTAATAGTTCATAAAATTATTGTTGAATTGTTTTCTACCATCAGTGCAGATACAGCTGTTTTATTCAGTACATATTAGTTGTAAGTCAATACCTTGGTTGTCTTTCTGTTTATGTCATAATTGTGGATTTCTTCTTTAGGGTTCAGGGTGGTACATAATTTGTTCTGATAGTATGTTAATATCAATTTTTGTTTTGTTTTTTTTGTTTTGTTTTGTTTTGTGGGTACCGGGGATTGAACTCAGGTCCTTGTGCTTGCAAGGCAGGCCACCAAACCCGAGCTAAATCCCTGCCCCCTTAATATCAATTTTTATTGGATACTACTATAGCTGATTTTCTTGATATTATCAGGAGTGCACCATTGCTGCTATTTCCCTATAAGCCAACACTCAGAATACCTTTTTTTAAATAAAAATTGTATTTACTTAGAAGCATTCAGAATGTCAGCAAAACAGCTGCAAATTTTTTTTT
>NW_022933295.1:0-275 GCF_012274545.1 Fukomys damarensis | reverse complement strand
GTTTTTATGACACTCTGCTCTTGAGAGAATGGATTCTCAAATCAGCACTAATTCCTTCTGCAGGCGGCACCCCCAATGCTCTTATGACCTCACACTAGACCCCACGTCCTAAGATTTCCACCACCTTGATACCAAGTCTGTGTTCTGAAGATCACAAATGAATCACCTTCCCTCAGGGAGCCAAGGAGAAGGAAAGGTACCCACGTTTGTATTGTTAGTCAGGGATGGAGGAGGTGTGTGTGTGTGTGTGTGTGTGTGTGTGTGTGTGTGTGTGT
>NW_022933294.1:0-219 GCF_012274545.1 Fukomys damarensis | reverse complement strand
CAATCTTTGTTCTTTCAATTTTTGTCAGAATCCTTCCCATGCCTATCAAACTAAAGCGATTACGACATCTGGATATGGTAAACATTTAGAGTTGAAAATAGCACTGATCAGAAAGAACAGCAATGAAGAACAGACCATGGGTAAGAGATGTTTAAGTTCAAAGAACAGATGTATTTTACCTGGGAGCCTGTAGAATAGCGTCCAGGAGTTCGAGAACCA
>NW_022933293.1:0-225 GCF_012274545.1 Fukomys damarensis | reverse complement strand
TCATCTAAATAGGAACACTCTCGACTGGAGCCCTTTCCCCTTTCCATCTTTTTCAACCCAGGGTCTGTATATATGCATATGTAATACTCAGAGGGGCTTTAATAATTTCACTTACTAAGTAGTTTTAAGAACATTCTTTCTAATAAATTTTAACACAAAGTGTACTCGACATGTTAGTTTACTAATTCTACTGCCATACACTGGCAAACATCTAGAAAGACTAGA
>NW_022933292.1:0-1277 GCF_012274545.1 Fukomys damarensis | reverse complement strand
GTCTTGTCTCAGAACTATCCCATCCTCACACCCCTTAACCTAGTAAATACTGCTTTATCTTCCCTTCAAACACATGATTTCTCTGTGTTCTTGCCACCTGTGTTGGTAATTGGTTTGAGGAAGGCACAGTGCAGAGGTGGACCCATTGAATCACTTTCCTGAGTTTGCCTTTGGGAAATGCCCCACAGCCATTCCAACAAGTTTGATGAGTTCCTCATAAACATGTCTCAAGTTTGTCTGTTTGTTTACACTCATGTAAGTACCATCTGGATCCACCCCTTATTATGTTACTCCAGTTAGAACAAGTATTTCTAACGTTTTCTGACCAGATATGTCTCTCTCAGTCTGGTGATTTTTCAAACTTTCTATTAAGGCAGTGGCATCCTTTGTACAAATAAAATCTTACATGGAACCCCAAGATGTAAAAACACAATAAAATTAAGTGACAATGGTTTAGAAAAGGGAATTGAATTTGACTTGGGCCTTTTCAGCACCCCATCCATCCTCTGGTCCCTAGCCACCCTGCAAGTTGACACATGAGCAAGGTAGAGGAGGAAGTGTATCTGTCAGTGCTCACTAGAGAAACATATATTTACAAGGTAGGCTCATTAATGGCTTCCTGCAAAGTCAAGTGTGGAAGAGTATTGTCTACACAGTGGGATCCAAAGGATCCAGTCAAACATTGAAGGCCTGGAGCTCACTGTAGAGTCCTGTGTAAGTCTGTAACAAAAAGCTGATGGGTCTATGCTGCAAGCCAGGAGATGATGTCCGAGGTGAAGGTGTAGAATGGAGCTCCTCCAAAGAAACAGAAGGAAGCCCTCCTTCTTCTTTCCTTTTTAAAAATCCATTCAGCAAGCCTATTGGTTGGTGCCACTCACACCCATGGTGGGTCTTTCATCTTCAGTAAACCCATTCAGTCACACAGAACTATGCTAACGCAATCAGTTGTGAGATTCTTGCTCAAGTTGACACAACAGTTAACTATGGCATGAGGGGAGCTCAGCCACCAAAGTACTCAAGAAAAGAACACTTTAGGCAGAAGTAACAAAGCCCCCAGAAAACAACCAGAGGCCAGTGAGAAAAGGAGAGGGCTGTGGGAAAACAGTCAAAAAGGCAACATGGGCCAGGTCATATATGGACTTGTATCCACTAGGAGAACTTTGGGTTTCACGGAATAGCTGAGCATAGCAGTAAGCTGGTTGGACTTGAATGCCAAAAATATCACTCAAGTTGCTGTGCAGTTAATAGATGTCAGGGAGGTGCAAAGGTAGCAGAGA
>NW_022933291.1:0-227 GCF_012274545.1 Fukomys damarensis | reverse complement strand
TCAATTTACTTCACTCAGGGACTCCCTGAAAGAGCAAGTTCTCCCTGAAATATTGCTGGTCCTATGACTCTGATAGAGGGTCAAAGTTCAGAAAAACCATATGGAGCCCTTTACAACTTCTGCTTGGACATGCCACAGGACATTCCCATGTCCATTTCATGGACCAAAGCAACTGACACAGCCAAGTTTGATATCATGGAGGAAGGAAGAATATTCCCCATGCAGAG
>NW_022933290.1:0-358 GCF_012274545.1 Fukomys damarensis | reverse complement strand
GTATGATTTAGAAACATGTTCACTTTGTTTCGGAAGTGCAAGCGAAACGCGTGTTCTCAAGTCGGATCTGTGGTCACCACAGTAATCTAACTCCCACGGGGCGGGGGCGTGTGCGTGCGCGGGTGTGTGCGTGCGTTGGTGCGTGGGTGCGCGTGCGTGGGTGCGTGCGTATGCATGCGTGCGTGTGTGCTTGTGTGCGTGCGTGCGTGTGCGTGGGTGCGTGGGTGCGCGTGCGTTTGTGCGTGGCTATGCGTGTGCGTGCGTGCGTGCATGTGTGCGTGCGTGCACGTGCGTGGGTGCGTGGGTGTGTTCATGCGTGCTCGTGCGTGCGTACGTATGTGCATTTGTCCATGCGTGC
>NW_022933289.1:0-242 GCF_012274545.1 Fukomys damarensis | reverse complement strand
ACTTATTCAATAGAATTATTGAACCTGGTGGTGTTACGGGAACCTCCAAACTCATAACCAGCCTATCACAAGTGCAGGTGGTCATCAAAGGAAGGCTGGTGTCTGAAGTCAGGGAAGTCAATGGAAAACTAAGTCTGCACTCTGTAAGTGCCCTGCTAACTGCAGGTGATAAGCATTAGAATTGTACTCTGTATCCCACGAGTGGAAATTGTACAAATAGAGCTTTAAGGGTCTTCATAGCC
>NW_022933288.1:0-1123 GCF_012274545.1 Fukomys damarensis | reverse complement strand
GGAGGAAGCTCCGACCTAGTGACCCATCCCTACCATTTTGTAACTTGGTATCGTCAGCTGGGCCAGTTTATGCTCATCGGGTCTTTAGCTGGAGTTTTTGTGCAAGTGGATTTATTCTTTCCAGGGCCTTGGGCCCTGGAGCATGAAGATTGCAGTGCCTTCAATTTGTTCATCTAGTAGGACAGAGAAGGAGGGCGGAGACAACCCTAAATATAAGTCTGGCTCCTGATAACATTTCCTGATAACATTCCTACTGAGCTGTGCCTGAGGCTTTCTGCCCTGTGCTTTTCATCGATTTGAGTCTGTAAAGCCCTGTCTCAGTTTAAGCCTGTTTGGACTGAGTTTTGTCCCTTGGACTCAGTGGAGTTCTGACCAACGTAGGCTATGAAAGGCGTTGGACACCTTTCCACCGCACCCCTTTTCTGTTGCCTTATATTGTCTGAAGACATTCCATGGGGCTTGGGGCAGCTGTGTGTTGTCTTGGCCTGAGAAAGGACGCTGTTAGAATATAACGAGGCAGCAATGCTTATCCAAGCAGATATCGTGACAGTGAACCTGGGCTTCCAAAACTTGCTCAGTAATTTGTAGAATAATTGTAAGAAACTTCATTTATTAATATCTCTTTCCTTAGTTTTCTTTTTTCTGTCAGAAGTGAGGGTGAAATCTGCCGCATCACTTAGGAGCCAATTAGTAAGAATGTACCTAGGGGGCTGGGGATGTAGCTCAGTGGTACCACCACCTGTTTCTTAAGTGCAAGGACCCAAATTCGATCCCCGGTACCAAAAAAAAAATAAAAAAAAAAAATGAATGTACATAGTACTTTGGTATTATCTTCCAGTGTGATAACACTTCCCCAGGTACATCTGTGGCTTTCATTACTCTCAACCACTAGATCTCCTTACCAGTAGTGAAGTGGGTAGACACAGGTGTTTCCTACTTTGGGAGGGGAAGGGAGATTCGTGTTCCAGAGCTCAGGAGAACGTAAGAACCCGCTCTCGCTGTACCAGTAACTGTGTGTCCAAGAGGTAGAACCAAGAGCTTCCTCTCTTCTTGCTCTGTACATTACACAAATGAAATCTTGCACTAAAGCTTTCCACACCCCATCATGAACCCCCTTCCAGTA
>NW_022933287.1:0-239 GCF_012274545.1 Fukomys damarensis | reverse complement strand
TCTATGACAAAGTAAAGTGGAAAGATGTGAATTTAGTAAGAAAATACAGTCAAGTTTATCAAAACAGCATTATTTATTCCTGGGCAATATTTCTAGTTAAAAAATAATTGTCTGGAATAATATTTTTGAAGTTTGGAATTGTAAAAATCATAAAATTAAATGTTGTTCTTTAAATTAATTTAAAATGGCTTATATTTTAGGCTGAATGTGATTATGCAAGAGCCATTTATCATTAGGTA
>NW_022933286.1:0-254 GCF_012274545.1 Fukomys damarensis | reverse complement strand
ATTAAAATAATGTTGGAACTCAACGTATTTTATTCACTTTTATATTCTATGCACTAGGCTTCTAACTATGCAGTCCATACATAATCTTTATTTAAATGAATATATGGACTATTCTTTAACCTCTCAAATAATGTCCACAATTCGTGTATGTTATATAATGGAACAGAATGCAAATGAGAATATGTATTATATTTTTGTTAATATATTATGCATAGGAAAAAGTAAGAAAAGCAACAAACTAAAAATACAAGGTA
>NW_022933285.1:0-205 GCF_012274545.1 Fukomys damarensis | reverse complement strand
AATATGTGTTCATTCTGCCATTTTTTCTGAAAGTATTGAATGCTTCTTATCATATGTGTGTTTGTGTGTGTGTGTGTGTGTGTGTGTGTATGTGTGTGTGTGTGTTTTGTACTGGGGATCCAACTCAGGGCCTTGTGCTTGTGAGGCAGACATTGGCACCAGTGAGCTACATCCCTGGCCCTCTTATATATTTCTTTTTTCTTTT
>NW_022933284.1:0-1142 GCF_012274545.1 Fukomys damarensis | reverse complement strand
TGTGTTGAAAACTTTATGTTTCCTGAATGCATCTTTGGCTCTAATGGAAGGTTGGATTCTCTATTTTATTCTCAATCTCTCCAAATCCAAATCTTACCTGTTGGAAATCAACTTCTGATAAAGGAGCCTCTACAAGGCCAAGAAGATACAAGTTGAATTTCCTGTGTATAGTCAGGAAAAACAATAAGGCTGAATGAAATGAAAATTGAGAAGACAAAAACAACTCAAGTCCAAGACTATAAATAGTGTCCATTCATTATATCGTGTCTGAGGAGTTAATTTTTAACATTAGCCATCAGCTTGCTCTCCATGATAAAGTGTTCACTCAGCTGTAAGCTCTCCTAGAGATTTGTGCAGAATCTACACAGTCATGTACAAATATAAAACTTCATATAAAGCACAGAATGCTTTATCTATTTGATTATCACAGATCAGGGATGAAAGAATATTTATAACAGATACTGGTTTATGCCCAATTCATTTGAAGTTGTCCTTTCTTGCTTCACCTGATCTTTACCTAGTATGTCTTTCTCTACTATTCTCTCCTTGGTTTTTAATATTAGAAAATTTTGTTTAATAAAATTATAAAGTTATAAAGTACTATAAATTTTGGGGACAGCTTATTTAGCTATTGTAGGGACTATCAGAAAAGGGCAACATGATATATTTGAAAAGCAAGGATTTAGTGTGCTAACAACTACAAGATCGTCAACAACTAAAATCATAGCACCTAACATTTAATGCATGCTTCACTATGAGATGCTATAGTGTTCTTCATGTATTATTTTTGTAAATTTTCACATCAACCCAGTGAATAGACGATATTATTGTTGCCATTTTAAAAATCAAAAACCTAAGGCGCAGAATAACCTACCAAGATCACGTCAGATAGGGCTGTGATCATCATCAAGAGATATTCTCATCGTAAAGGTGGGAATAATAAAAACTACTCTGTCACAAAGGTCAAGTAAGAAAGTAGAAGTGAATGTAGTAACGGTACTTTTTGAATTTTTGTTTGTCTTGTTCTCTGTCTGGGGAGTTTTCCAACAATGTAGTTTGCCAAATTTAGAGGAAAGAAACTGTCATCATTTTATAAGATGATATCAGCATATCTCCCTCTGTTACACATTTGGTGGCCAGCA
>NW_022933283.1:0-293 GCF_012274545.1 Fukomys damarensis | reverse complement strand
GTCATTTCACCTTTAATCATTCCCAGATCACATCGTGATGATTCATTTCATCCTTATACATGAATCATGTTCTTTCACTCTTCCCACGGGATGTCAATACATGTGCTTCTCTGAGTTTTTTAATCTTCCTTTTAGACAATATGCATATTCCAACACTATGTACAACTGCAAACAATTTTACAGTGTGAAACTTCTAGTTTATTTTAAATTTGCTGCAGGATTTTTGGCCTGTGGAAGATGAGACAGTATTTACAAAGCCAAGCAAAATCAACAGGAAAGCATGGTTAGGTGTC
>NW_022933282.1:0-221 GCF_012274545.1 Fukomys damarensis | reverse complement strand
CCAGTCAGACACAGCCCAAGATCACACAGGTGTGACTTTCATACATAAAACTTTCAGACTTGTACTGCATTCAGGGCACACCCACACCCAGAAACAAAACTGCAGATGTCTGGAGAGTCATGCAATAATACCCACTGAGCCGGAACTTGCCACAGCCGTGACCCAGGGCCAGGAAGTTAATTGGAGAGCCTTGCATTGAAGCTCCCCTCCTCCCCAAATCA
>NW_022933281.1:0-283 GCF_012274545.1 Fukomys damarensis | reverse complement strand
CATGAATGTGAAGTACTCCACAGAGAAAGGTGCTGCAAATCTGTGAGATTACCAGTGAAGTCCCCATCTTATGTGGAGTACAGCTGTATTCCTTTTTGTATGTAGGTCTCTGCCTGGCAGAGATTGAAACACTATTGTGAGGCACTTGTAGCAGAAAAGCCCTTAAGGCCTAAGAGAGTGCCTAGCAGTTCTGAGTGCACATAAGGCTCCAGAACTCTGTATACTTGGTGATAGGATCCATTTGACGTTAGAACACAAATGGACTTTGCAGAGAGCTTCTGCA
>NW_022933280.1:0-1278 GCF_012274545.1 Fukomys damarensis | reverse complement strand
AGATTTAAGATTAATGGAGGTCCGCATAACCAAATTTACACCTAAGACCATGCCAAAATGAAAATCAACCTCTAAACTCATTAATGTTCCTGCAAATGATTCCAGTGCTGACCTATGGAGAAACATCACAAAATAAGTGATGTTGCCACTACAAAATTCCAAATCTTACTAGTAATGTTCAGAAACCATAATAATTTTTGTTTGTACTCCAATAGGTCTATTAACTCTCCAAAAATTAGCGTGCAAAACATGAAACCTAACCAAAAAAAAAGAGATAAGAATGAGAATTTTAAAAAATCAAAGTCTCTGCCGTGCTGACCCATAGATTTTCTTTTCTTCTTTTTGATCCTAATTTTTTGACAAAGATACTAAGATTTTTTTTCTCCTCAGGGTCAGCTTCACTTTTTTTTCTGCTAATTCCACTACAGAAAAGAAAAAAGTGATGACTTTTAACAATACCCACTCTGAGTGTCATCTATAAAGTCATTGAAAAGTTTAGGTGTATTCCAAGTTGAGAGTTCAAATTAAAATAAACATTGAATAAGAAGCACTAATATATGTTTATTTTTATTCATTTGCTGAGATCACAGATGACAGAAAAAAGGAAGAACAGGAAAAAAGATTTAAAAAGAAGGTTAAAGAAAAGTTTAAAATATATGCAAACAATTTGAAAGTCAAAAAGAAAGAAAAGAAGAAAGGACAAAGAAGAAAGGACAAAGAATCTGCAGGACCTGGCTTTCCAGAACAAGCCATGAATGTTGTTTAAAGAGAGTTCAATATCAACTACACCTAAGAATTAACAGAAGTATCTTTGCAAATGAAACAAAATGAATTTAAACAAATTAATGACATTAGCACTAGTGCTTAGAACATGCTTGAAACACACTTGCCAAATTATGAGGTTCCTAAACTAATAGTCTCTACATTCTAAGTTGGCCTTACTCCTTCTGGAAATGAAAACTGAAGTGTCAGCTTACTAATATGGTGTGAGAAGAAACCAACTCCATACAAGAACACTCTCCATGAACCTTCTTACCTTAGAGCTTGTGGCAGGAGAGGAATTTATAATCAATGCAAATTATTTCCAAACAACTGCAGGAACCTCATAAAGACTTGTCAGCAGAAACAACTTCACTGTCTGTCTTTGACAGTTATCCCTGGCAAATTGTCAGTAGTTCTTTGCCAAATAACCATGGACCTTTACAACTTTCTTATTTACCAAGATTAAATCAATCTTTATAACTAATGTTCCATTTTAAGTTTTGTAATGAAACTGTT
>NW_022933279.1:0-529 GCF_012274545.1 Fukomys damarensis | reverse complement strand
AGCACCTTTCTCTGTGGAGTACTTCACATTCATGAAACTGACCGCTTTCGCTTTAAACGGCTTTGCTGCGAGAGAAGCTGTTTCCCGGGGAAAACTGTACTTTAAATGGCCGAAGCCCTCGGCAAAGTGCGTTTGTGTTCTAACATCAAACTGAACCTATCCCCAAGTACACAGAGTTCTGGAGGTTTGTGTGCACTCAGAGCTGCTAGGCACTCCCTTAGGCCTGAAGGGCTTCGCTGCTAAAAGGCCCTCACAACAGTGTTTCAATCTCTGCCAGGCAGAGACCTACAAACAAAAAGGACTACAGTTGTACTCCCCATGAGAAGTGGACTTCACTGGTAAACTCACAGAGTTGCAGCACCTTTCTCTGTGGAGTACTTCACATTCATGAAACTGACCGCTATCGCTTTAAACGGCTAAGCGGCGATAGAAGCTGTTTCCCGGGCAAAACTGCACTTTAAACGGGTGAAGCCCTCGGCAAAGTGCGTTTGTGTTCTTACGTCAAACCGAAGCTATCCCCAAGTATACA
>NW_022933278.1:0-243 GCF_012274545.1 Fukomys damarensis | reverse complement strand
TTTTCTTCAGAAAATCTTTTGATTACTCTATGAAAAAGGCACTGAGCTGACAGCCTCTAATAAGGGCCATCATGCCTGGCAGGTGAGATTAAGGATAAATGTAGGATTTGCACAGGCATCCCAGAAAGCTTCTTGAAAAGCTTCTTCGGGGTCTGGTATATATCTTTCCCAAAGGTAAAGTGGATGCCACAAGGCTGTACTTTGAAATTCAGACAATTATGCCTTAAACTGAAAGACACTAAT
>NW_022933277.1:0-331 GCF_012274545.1 Fukomys damarensis | reverse complement strand
TATTCTATGTCTCTTCTGTCTCCAAATCAATTTTTGGATTGTTTTCTCTAGTTCTATGAAATAGACTGTTGGGATTTTAATAGGGATTGCACTGAATCTGAGTAGCAGTTCTGGAAGTATGGCCTTTTTCACTATGTTGATTCTTCCCACACAAGAACAAGGGATGTTTTCCCATTTTCTTATATCCTCTTTAATCTCTTTTTTAGAGTGCTGTATTTTTCAGTGTAGAGGTCTTTTGTCTCTTTTGTTAGATTGATTCCTAGATCATCTTGGCCAAAGTTTCTAAGAGTGCACTCTGATTTTAAATTGCTTGCATGTCTGTTTTTGATTA
>NW_022933276.1:0-523 GCF_012274545.1 Fukomys damarensis | reverse complement strand
AAAATCCCCCTACAATTTAGAATTAGAATTAGCTTCCACCAAGTTTAGAAAGGTAAAAGTCAAATAGGAAATCAGATATATGACAGTCCCATAAACTTACATACCTACTATCAACTGGCCAAGTGAAGGCTGATACTGAAATGTGACAATGGATTGTTGAACTTACTGCCTATGTTTTCAGTTACTTTATTATGACAAGTCATAAATAATTTGTTAAGTATGCAATGAAATCACTGCATTACATGTATAAAATATAGCACTACTATAATGTTCTTTAGAAATACAAAGAATTCTGCCAACATGATGTTAGATTTTAATAGTAATGGATCAAACGGTACATATCAATGGTGGCATGGAGAATATGCAAAATTTTTCCTTCATCTTGGAAGAGATGTTTTGTCACCCTACATCACTTGACCTGAAGAAAGTTACTGAATTCTTTTGAAATTGATTTCCCACTTTCTGCTGCATATTTGTTTTTCTTATCAAGGTTTGTAAGGAATGGTCACTTCCTGCCAACCAG
>NW_022933275.1:0-219 GCF_012274545.1 Fukomys damarensis | reverse complement strand
TTATACAAACTGTGGATGACAGACTCTTGGACTTTGTCTGAAAATGCCTTCATTTTGCTCTTGCTCTCTTTTTTTTTTCTGTATACTATACATTTTCAGGCTGACAGATGTTTTCTCTTACCATATTGATGCTATCATTCCACCATCTGTTAGCTCTCTTTGTTATTGAAATACAGTAGTCCTATTTATCCATGGTTTTGCTTTTCATGGTTTTAGTTG
>NW_022933274.1:0-227 GCF_012274545.1 Fukomys damarensis | reverse complement strand
AAGTGTAGCCTTGATTGTTAATTTTTAAAAAATCCTTTATCGCTTTTATTGACATATTTTTGCCGTGATTAATAAAAGCAACACTCATTCTTAGAGAACATTTGGAAGATACCATGTGCAATTGAGATAATCACAGTATCTTGGCACACATCGCTTCAGACCCGATTCATACACACATATGCACACACACACACACACACACACAAGTGCACATACATAAAATTAAA
>NW_022933273.1:0-654 GCF_012274545.1 Fukomys damarensis | reverse complement strand
AATAGTGATTTTGAACAACACTGTGGATCAAATGGATCTAGCAGACATATATAGAACATTCTATTGAGAGCAATGAATATACATTCTCCTCAGGCCTACACAGAACATTCTCCAAGATAGAACATATATTGAACCACAAACTAAGTCTTAAAAATTTAAAGAATATTCAAATCATATCAAGATATTTTTCTGCAACCCTCATAATAGAACACTAGAAATCAATAACAAGAGGAAAATTAAATAACACACTGTAGAGCAATGAATGGGTCAAAAATAAATCAAAAGTAAAATTTCAAAACAACTTGAGACAAATAAAAATGAAACCACTACATACCAAAACATATGGGATGTGGCAAAAGCTATTCTGAGAGGAAATTTTATAGCAATAAATGCTCATATATGTCTCAAATAATCTAACTATAGGATGCAAACAGCCATGATCAGAAAAGAACCTCTCCATGACATATTATAGGAAAGGTCCCAAAAGTCCAACACAAGGGCAGAATCTTAAAAGCTATTAGGGAAAAACAACAAATCACTTATAAAGGTAAACAGAATTACAGCAGACTTCTCAACATGAAACTACAAGGCCAGAGAGCCTTGAGTGAAGTGTTTCAAGCCCTAAAAAAAAAAAAAAAAAAAAATTCCATCCCA
>NW_022933272.1:0-482 GCF_012274545.1 Fukomys damarensis | reverse complement strand
TAAATTAAAATCAAAGTTGATCACAGAAGTAAGTGTTAAAAGGCAAATATATAATCTGTTGGAAGATAAATAGATAAAACTCTCAAAATCCTAATATATGCAAGGAATTTCTGAACAGAATTACAATTGTACAGAAAATAACTGAAAATCAACAAATGGGATCATACCATATAAAATTAAAAGGATTCTGCCCATCAAAAGAAAAAAAAAAACAAAGTTAAAAGCCTCCTACAAAGCGGGAAAATATTTTGTGAGCTGTTCCTCAGACCAAAGACTAATCGCTAATCACTAGAATGTATAAAGAACTCAAAAGACACCCGCAAAATAAAAGACCCAATTGAAAAATGGGCAACTGTAATGAATAGGCACTTCTCAGAAGTGATACATTTGGCCAATAAATACCTGAAGAAAAGCTCAATATCCTTGACCATTAGAGAAATGTAAATTAAAACAATGTTGAGATTCTATTTTACCTCAAGAAG
>NW_022933271.1:811-1282 GCF_012274545.1 Fukomys damarensis | reverse complement strand
GGTAAGGAGAAAACCCACCAGCTGAATGTTTCATTTCATCTCTTATCTAAATGTAAGCAATTACCTTGTTACTGCCTAAAATTTGTTTAAAGGAATAAAGCTTAAGATAGTTACCCGATCTTAGTAAAATTTAAAACAAAACTTCATTAAAGTTTTTAGATTTGTTGAAATAATTTTGATCTCTACTGCCTCATTAAAATTAAATGTTTCAAAATAGGGAAGGGTGAAGGAGGTGAAGGGAGGGCAGGGGGATGGGAAAAAGAAGAGCCAAGATGTATCATGTAAAGGCACAAGATCTCAATGATGAGTGTAACTGTATTTTCTACCTAAAATGATTCAATAAAGAAAGAAAGAAAATGAAAAATTAAATTTTTTAAAAATGAGTCTTAAAATGTTTATTTTTCCTTAACTGTCAGGCAAGGAAGTTTCTATTTTGTCAGCCAGGCTGTTTACAACAATATCTTATTTTTA
>NW_022933271.1:0-395 GCF_012274545.1 Fukomys damarensis | reverse complement strand
TGTAAATTTCACCAGCCAAGTACATAGTCTAAGAGCTTATAAAATAAGCTAAGGCATTATTACCTCTGTTGGAAACCAGAGGAGAAGTGAGGCCTAATTGGCCTCCTCTGTGAGCACAAAGGAGAAAGGCTGCACTCAGGTGTGATTATATACTGCAGGGGCTAAGGAAAATTTAAAACACCTGAGGTTAAGTTGTTTACCAGAGTATGTACTAATGAACTGAGAACATTGGCCATTTCTGTGCTACAGGTAAATTTCCCCAGTGTGTCCTTTGTAAGAAATGATCTCACTTTTCCAGGCCCCCCCAAAGCAAAAAAACAAAACAACAACAACAAAAAACCAGAGGAATTGGATTCCAGAGGCAGCAAAAGCAAAGCTTTCAATCCAAACTCTTC
>NW_022933270.1:0-200 GCF_012274545.1 Fukomys damarensis | reverse complement strand
GAGTACTTCACATTCATGAAACTGACCGCTTTCGCTTTAAACGGCCAAGCGGCGAGAGAAGCTCTTTCCCTGGGAAAACTGCACTTTAAACGGCTGAAGCCCTCGATAAAGTGCGTTTGTGTTCTAACTTCAAACTAAAGCTATCGCCAAGTATACAGAGTTCCGGGGGCTTGTGTGCACTCAGAGCTGCTAGGCACTCC
>NW_022933269.1:0-1354 GCF_012274545.1 Fukomys damarensis | reverse complement strand
CCCCCCCCACAATAATAAGGTGACTGGATCACTGCAGTGTTTTTTCACTTAACATATCTGGAAAATCTGTACATGATGGCTTTATAGCTCTTCCTCATTCTTTAGGCTTCCTAGGATTTTAATTGATGGATATATCATAATTTAACCATTTTTCTTTTGATATTACATTTATGACATCATCAGTTTTCCTTTTTTGGTATTATAAACAAGCCTATCATAAACACCTTGCACTCTGCCAACTACATGTTATCTTTGCAAGCAACAGTAAGTAATTTGCATGCAAAAGTCTAAGAAGCGGAAGGCTAGGCAAAGAACTGAGCAAACTGCTCTCCAAGCAAACTGTATTTATTTACATTTCAGCTCCCCACCATAATCCCTAGCTGTGCCTGTCTGCCCATATATTCTGTCTTTGCCAATGTATTTCACTTAGTGCTGAGGGAGGCTGAGTATATTTTCATGTACTTACTAGCAATGTGCAGTCCTCAGCTTTGTTGCTCATTTTTCTACTGAGTTGTCTTTCTCTAATTTATCTGAATATTAATTTTAAAAAGATCTTTCTAGTCTAGGGAAAGCCACTGTCTACACCATTTTTAAAAACTCAATTGTGTTTTAACTCTGCTTGTGGTATTTTCTGTAAAAGATACTTTTACTTTTCTTATTAACATTATAAATAAGAAAACTAAATGCTGAAAACTAAATAGCAGGACTAAGCTATTGTGTTGCTGTCTTGCTATTATAGACTCCATAGTAGTCAAAGAGCAGATAATAATAAAAAACTTCTTCCTGCACTTTGGTGTCCTAATACCTTTACGAATAAATTTTAAGTGATGATTTTTAAAAGGTTGTGTTTGGTGAGAATTTCTCTGCATTAACTTTATATTAGACAACAAAACAGTTTTACAACTTCAAAAGTAGAATATTTTACCCTTAAACACTTAGACAAAAATTTTACGTACTTGTATATTGGAAGGGCACATCCAAGCATCAAAAACATCAGCCCAATAGCTCCTCCAAAGGATAAACTAATCAAAGCTGCAAATCAAATAAGAAATCCAAGAGATAACATCAGTTAAATTACATTAATATTGTTTTTGCTGATTCATTATCATTATGAAAATTACCAGTTATGTTAGAAGCAAAACAAAACCTCCTCTAAAACAAAACCTGTATGTATTAAAAGTAAGTTCTTGGGCTGGGGATTTAGCTCAGTGGTTCTGCCACCTGCCTTACAGGTACACGATCCAGAGTTCAATCACTGGTATCAAAAAAACAACAACAACAAAAAAATGTGAGTTCTTGCCGGGTACAGTGGCACAGACTTGTAATTCTAGTTACTCAAGAGGCTGAGGTAGGA
>NW_022933268.1:0-208 GCF_012274545.1 Fukomys damarensis | reverse complement strand
GGAAAAACAATTGCTCCTTAGAAAATTAGAAGCAATAAAGATAGATAAAAAGGTTGTATCAAAAGAGGAAGAAAGACTCTATAACTTCACTCCCCTCCAGAAAGCGCTAAGACAGGCCAAAAAGGAAGGAGAGGACTTAGGCAAGTTCAGTTCTTATGCTTATCCAGTTATCGAAGAATTAGATGGCCAAGGTAACAGGGTAAGAGGG
>NW_022933267.1:0-214 GCF_012274545.1 Fukomys damarensis | reverse complement strand
TAACCACAATAGCCACTGTAAAAGATTTTGCTTCAATCCCTGAATATCTACATGACATAACTTTATCAGCACTATCTGGAGCTTTAAAACGACACACAAAAAGCACAGGGTCTTTGGAAAAAGCTGGATCTAGCACAGCCCTTTGCTGCTTCCTCCGTGCTATCCAAGGACATCAGGACATGAGGCTGCAGAGTTGGAGATTCCAGGTGCTCTT
>NW_022933266.1:0-225 GCF_012274545.1 Fukomys damarensis | reverse complement strand
GCCAGAGAGGAAGGCGTGATATCGACCCCAAGGTCACACGCTCACAATCTAGACACATCCAGAAGTTATGCACCACTGATTCTCCCAGGGCAGATCCCAAAGTCAACCAAGTCAACACCTCACCCTAAGTACCACATATGGGTTGAATTTTATGTCCCCCCTATTCATATGCTGAAATTCTAATTCTCAAGATATGTTATGGATTATATCTAGATGCCCCCTGTC
>NW_022933265.1:0-535 GCF_012274545.1 Fukomys damarensis | reverse complement strand
GTAATAGAGAAACATCTCCTCTCACAATAGTATCTAAAAAAAGAAGAAATACCCAGTAATCAAGTTAATAAAAGAAAACAAAGACCTCTACTCTGAAAACCACCGCACTCTGAAAAAAGAGATTGATGAGGATATCACAAAATGGAAAGATGATCTTTGCTCCTGGATAGTAACAACCAATATAGTGAAGTTGACTATACTTTCAAAGCTACTGTATGGATTCAATGCAAGCCCATTTGAAATTCCAAAGGCATAATTTACAGAATGTGAGAAAGCAATCCAAAAATTCATTTGGAAAAAGAAGAGATCTAGAATAGCAAAACCAAGTCTAGTCAACAAAGACAAGGTAGGGGTATCACAATCCATGAAAGCACACTACAAAGCTACTGTGATACAAATCACATGGTACTGGCAATGAAACAGACCCAAAGATCAATGGAACATACTAGAAGATGCAGATACAACTCCAGATACACTCAGCCACCTCACCTCTGAAAAAGCCATACACACTCACTGGAGAAAAAATAGTCTAATT
>NW_022933264.1:0-649 GCF_012274545.1 Fukomys damarensis | reverse complement strand
GGAGGCACCAAAGTTTCTTGATGGCATTCTTCATCTCCATATTTCTGAGTGTGTAAATCAGAGTGTTGAGCATGGGGGCAATGATGGTATAAAAAAGAGCAAACACTTTGTCTTCTGGAAAAGCAGTAGCTGGGCGAATGTAAATAAATAGTAAGGGAGCAAAAAAGAGGACCACCACAGTGACATGAGAACTGCAGGTGGAGAGGGCTTTGCGGCGACTCTCTGCAGAGTAGGACTTCACAGTGTATAGGATCACCCCGTAAGACATCACCAAGACCACAAAAATCACCAGGCCCACCAGGCCAGAATTGGCAATGACCAAGAAGCCAATTTTGCTTGTGTCCATGCAGGCCAGCTTCAGCAAAGGATACACATTGCAGAAGTAGTGGTCTATTTCATTGGGGCCGCAGTAGGGTAAGAAGATGGTGAGAACAAACTGACCAAAGGAATGCAGGAATCCCCCGCACAGGAAGCTAAGATCAGGAGGTCACACCTTTGCCTGCTCATGACAACCGTGTAGTGCAGTGGCCTGCAGATGGCCACGTAGCAGTCATAGGCCATCGCCGTGAGGATGAAGACCTCGATGCCCCCGAAGAAGTGCATGGTGAAGAGCTGCGTCATGCAGCCACTGTAGGAGATGGACTTCTTG
>NW_022933263.1:0-314 GCF_012274545.1 Fukomys damarensis | reverse complement strand
ACTTCACTGGTAAACTCACAGAGTTGCAGCACCTTTCTCTGTGGAGTACTACACATTCATGAATCTCAACGCTTTCGCTTTAAATGGCTAAGCACGGAGAGAAGCTGTTTCCCGCGGAAAACTGCACTTTAAACCGCAGAAGTCCTCTGCAAAGTGCGTTTGGGTTCTAACGTCAAACTGAACCTATCCCTAAGTATGCAGAGTTCTGGGAGCTTGTGTGCAATCAGAGCTGCTAGGCACTCTCTTAGGCATGAAGGGCTTCTCTGCTAAAAGGGCCTCACGACAGTGTTTCAATCTCTGCCAGGCAGAGACCT
>NW_022933262.1:0-462 GCF_012274545.1 Fukomys damarensis | reverse complement strand
TGAACTTCTTTGTTTCCCCATACCCTTTCACCATGGTGTCCTTGCCTGGGAACTGGCAGTCCACGGACTGAATCCTCTGAAACCTTGAGCCAAATAGACCCCTCCTCCTTTAAGATATGGATGTTGGGCATCGTGTCCTAGCAATGGGAAAGCCAGTGCGACATCAGACACCTTGAGGTGACAAACACATCCCCTATGGGACTGCCCATCAGCCTCTCTGAGCATTGCATCTGGAAGAGGGCCTGTAACTACTTCTTACCCAAGGGATATGAGTAGAAGTGATGTGTTGTCTCCGCCCATTAAAGGATTAAGAGTTTATATGCCTTCCTCATGCTCCTTCTCTTTCCTTGTTAGCTGATCATTCCCTGAGACACCAGAAGAGGATGCCAAAGTCCTGACCAAAGCTACTCCAGTGGTTTGAGTCCTTGAATAACGTCATGGAACAGAGGTCCCCACTCACTT
>NW_022933261.1:0-371 GCF_012274545.1 Fukomys damarensis | reverse complement strand
CTCAATGTTGACAAAATGAAGAGGAAATGAGGGTTCTTGTGTCGGAGAATTAAAGACAGCTCACACCTTTCAGGTTCCGGTGTCGAGAAGAAACAAGGAGAGAGAAATAAACAAAAGGTGAATGTGTGTTAGAGCCGATCAAAAAACACCTCGACACAGACGACTTTAAAGTTCCATTCTCTACCTAGATTTTGTTTGGTGGGGCCTGGACGTAGGAAATTATGTTATTTTAAAACTCTGAGGACATATTAGTGGATCAGTATAGAACACATACTGCATATTCTTTTAACTAAGTGAGGGAGTTATTGCTTAATACTAAGTATTGATACTAAAGTTAATGCTAAGCATCCAAAGCTATTACTAAGCATCCA
>NW_022933260.1:0-223 GCF_012274545.1 Fukomys damarensis | reverse complement strand
TGCTCATCAGAAACAAGTGGAGGTCAGAAGGCATGGGAATATACCTTTTCATTTAAAAAACATCTTAGGGAAAACAGAGGCTAAGATTCACTTTTTAAAAAAATTTTTTGGGGTAGCCTGGGCCCCAATCCACCGCAGGAAGGAGAGCCACACCTTCTCTTACCCCAGCCGCCATCACTCAAGCACCGGGATGTAGCCTGGGACCTGATCCACAGTGGGAAGG
>NW_022933259.1:0-209 GCF_012274545.1 Fukomys damarensis | reverse complement strand
ATTGCTTCTTATTCACCTAAGTTTTCTAGATGCTCCTGGTTCAGTTTTGGTTGTCATATATTCCGAAGTTTCTAGGCTTTCCAACTTGCCGGCTACGTGATCGCGGATGGCCCTGGATCTCGGTGGTAACGGCTGGGCTCCCTCTGTAGTCCCTAACTGTGTTTACCTGGGTCTTGTGGTTGGTGTGGCTAAGGGTTTTTCTGTGCCGT
>NW_022933258.1:0-232 GCF_012274545.1 Fukomys damarensis | reverse complement strand
TATATGACATCCCTATTAAGGCTCAAATAGCTGTGAGCAAATTTTCTTAAATTTGAGATTCATGATATATATATTAAATCTGACTCATTTCTCTGTGGGGTTGGTTGTTGCCAGAGCGAAGTTTGGCATGCAGGTGGGTGCTTAGACGTTCTGTGATGGGGGAGGGTTCCTTGGTCTGTCATTTGGAAGAAATCTTGTGTTCATTACAGAAGAGACTAGCCTGGAATTCATA
>NW_022933257.1:0-420 GCF_012274545.1 Fukomys damarensis | reverse complement strand
AGGCAGTGCTGCTGCCAAAAGGTGAGGGTGGATGTTCTTCGCACTGTTGTTTATGGTAGCAAATGATTGCTGTCCTTGATTCTCTATGAAGCCATGAGCCACCTTCCACACGTCCCAGCAGTGCTTGGGTCCTAGGTCCAGTTACCCGGTGGCTGCTCATTAGCATTATTTGACTATAATAGAATTAACTGAGGACATAAAATGCAGCACAGAGTTTGAACTGGAAAGAGGCCTCCAAAAGCCTTTCTGCCCATGGCAGTAAGAACATCTCTTCCTGGGTCATGCCAACCCCTACCTGGTCAGGGCTGATTGCAGGTACTTAACCCCTACCTGGTCAGGGCTGATCACAGGTACTCCATTCTTCCAGCTAGAACCCGGCTTGGACAGGTGCGGGCAATGGATGAGGACTTCCCCCAGAGC
>NW_022933256.1:0-201 GCF_012274545.1 Fukomys damarensis | reverse complement strand
ACAGAGGATACCACACACACACCTAGCATATAGACTTGCACAGGCAGGAACTCGGTGAAGCAGCTTAAATATTCCTCTAGCAGAATGGGAAGCATTCCAAAGCACGCACTGCTTACAGTCCTACAGGATTCTTTCATCAATTCCTGTGGCTCATGTGAGGTGTGGACAGCTGCCACTCACAGGGATGTGGAGAGGGAGAAT
>NW_022933255.1:0-859 GCF_012274545.1 Fukomys damarensis | reverse complement strand
TCACTCTCAAACATTTTATTATATTTTCATCTTTATACTTAAAGGAAGCACTTTAACAGCTTCTCTTTGTCATCTCTGAATTGCCAGCCATCACAACTTGTATTTGGGGCCAACATTAAATAAGATGAGTTACTTGAATATGGTATTGCAATATCACAACAGTCAATCTGATTAGTGAGATGGCTACTAAGTGACTAAAGGACAAGTATCTACCACATGGATATACTAGACAGAGGGATGGTTCATATCCTGGGTGAGAAGGAAGACTACGGCATGAGATTTCATCATGTTGTTCAGAATGGTGCACAATTTAAAACTTATAAACTTTATTTCTGAATTTTCTACTCATTCACTTTACTTGTTTGTGCGTTGTTTATTTATTTATTTGGTATTGGGAGCCACTACCCAGATCTACTTAATATTTGTATATTCTTGTCGGCTGTGGGTAACCAAAACCATAGAAAGTGAAACTGTAGATGATGGGAGGACTCCAGTTTAAGACTAGCAATTTCCCTCTAGATTTATCTGTATCTCATGTGTTTTGATAAACAGCACTTTAATGACTGTTCAATTAAGCTAATTTCTTTGCTCCATTTTCTTTATTTTCTATTTACAAGTATATTACATGGGTGATTTCTACATCAGTTCCACTATGGTCTGTATCTCTGCACAGACCACATGGTTTTACACTCTGACTTCAGTCATTTCAATTTGTGAAGACTTGCTGTGTGGCACTCCATACACTCAGTTTGGTAAATGTTTTGTGTCCACCTGACATAGGAGGTTAGGGTGTGGCAGCTGGCTGGGAAGTAGGCATGATCTATTCATTACAAGGTCCTAAAACACATGTGCAGAATAG
>NW_022933254.1:0-737 GCF_012274545.1 Fukomys damarensis | reverse complement strand
AAGAAGCCCGAGGTGGTTCTGCGTAGCCAGGACTGAGAATTATTGGTTGTTGTGTGCAAGCCAATGGGTCAATTAGCCCGAAAGGAAGACGAAGGAGGGAGGGAGAGGAATTGGGAAATCAGGGAAATCAGTCTGCTTGGCCAGGGCCTTTGTTGCATCCTCGTTTAGCATTGACTTTTATTAGCTGATCTACTGGGTTTTCCATTATTCCATTTCATACAACATCATGGACTGGCAAAACAAGCAATAATGTCATCCAACTTGAAATTTTAAAAACTGAACAGATGCAATGTTTCCCTTCCAGTCTCAGTGCAAAATTGCGGGGCAATCGAATAATAAGCACCAAAGCCTGGCAGTTGTAGCTTTAAGAATTACCTCTCTGGCCTTCCCACGCCCAGGCCCCGTGGTCATAGCCATGCTGATTTTACCCCTTCGCCAGACCACTCATGGCACTGCCTGTGCACTGTCTTCTGGAAGCCTGGCATCCACAGGAGCAGGAATAGCAAAGTGATAAAAGAAGGGGGATCAGTGGAAATTTGAAAGGATAAAACCACTTATTTCATCCTATAAACACAGCCCAGTATTTCTGGGGCTTCTTATGGCTTGTGTGTTATTTGCTGTGGTTCTAGCTGTATTTGAAGATCAGAAGATGCCTCGCACATCTGGCACGGGAAAAGGAATGAAACGATCTCTAAGTCTTCCGTCGGGGCTCCAGTACCTAGATGAGCCAGTTAAGC
>NW_022933253.1:0-208 GCF_012274545.1 Fukomys damarensis | reverse complement strand
AGGAAGTTGACCAGGTAACCTTAAGAAAAAGTAAATTATTTGGTTTCTCCATGCCTTTTAGAATTATTGAGTAACAAGATATTGATGGCTTTCAAATAATAGAGTCACATAATATCAGGCCTTCATCTGTGAAAATCTCTGCCTGTATTTTGTTCCAATTAAAACCTTAAACCCTGCTACTTTTTGCCCTCGGAACCTGGCCCCCTGA
>NW_022933252.1:0-265 GCF_012274545.1 Fukomys damarensis | reverse complement strand
CTATACCTCCACCCTCTTTTTATTTGTTATTTTGAGACAGGGTCTTACTAAGTCACTAAGTTGGCCAGGCCGGGCTTGACCTTGTCGTCTTCCTGCCTCAGCCACCCACAGTGCTGGGATTACAACTATGTGCCGCCATGCCCACCTACAAAATGTACCCTGCCTTCCGCAGGGACAGGGAATTCAGTCCATGATCAGCTGGTTCTGAGGCAGAAACATCATGTAAAGGTGTGGCGGAGCAACGCTGCTTAGTTCATGGTGACCA
>NW_022933251.1:0-2789 GCF_012274545.1 Fukomys damarensis | reverse complement strand
CAATGATGAATGTAACTGTACTGTATCCCTAAAATGTACCAATAAACTCAATGAGGAAAACAATACAAATAGAGCTTTTGCAAATGGGAAAGGGAACAAGAGTTGGAAGGAGTAGGGAGAGGTGGGAGGTAGGAGACAAAAAGATTAAGAGAGGTTATGGACAATACCAATTCCCTACAATAAATGTGATCTAATATTATATGCTATGTACTATGTACTAATATAAAATACTATATATTTTTAAGAGAAAAAGGAATTCTTTTTATAAAATAGGATGACTACAGTTGTTCCACAATGACAAAGAAAAATAGTATGAGAAAACTGAATGAGTACAAAAAAGTCAAAAAAAGTACAAAAAGTACAAAAAGGTTTTTTCAAGAAGGAATTTTCTGTATGGCCAAACTGCTAAAATTGGATGAATTTATTTGTGAACTTTTTTCTCTTTCTTTTTTTCAAGTGCTCCACAATGTGCTCATGCAAATCTACAATTTGGTTTTCTGTTAAAAGTACAAAGTTTTCTTAGGTTATTGTGAAAGTTTTTTTCTTTACTTGAGTAATTTGCCTAGGAAGCAAAGATCCTACTATATAAATTTTATTTATATAAAATGATTTCCTTAAGTCCATAAATCTTCTCTACTAGTTGCCGTCTGACCCCTGAAACTGGCTTTCTAGCCAATAGTCTTTGTCTCTCTTTTTTTGTTTCATAGAAATTCCTCTCATTAAATGCCTGCCTGGCTGCTTATACCATCCTGCAAATATCTTCCACCAAACAAGAAACAGACTTACATTGTTCCGGGAAAAGAAGACTGTCTCTTCTCTCCTTGAACAACAAGGGGAATTGACAAAGACTCTCTTCTCGACCTACCTTTAATCAGCATCCTTTGGGATTAGAGTCAAGTCCGGTTTGTTTCCCCAACTGCACAATCCCATTCCAGGGGTCCCTGTGACTATTGTGATACGATACCCTTGATACCCTTGAGAGTAGTGCTCTTTACTATCTTTTACATGTTGTGAATAATTTTCTGCTCTAAACATTTCTGTCTAGTTTCCTCACCATTATCTCCATCTTCATCACTTCTCAGCTTTTTAGCTAAAATCAAGTGTAGTATCTCCAACTTTGTATTTTTATGACATGCTTCTGTATCTAGCGAATAGTATTACAGAAGTATTCACTGAATGAATACTAAATGGTAGGTGCTAGGGGACTTGCAGAATGAGATTTTTGAATAGAGAGAAAGGGGCTCCAGAGCCTCTACAGTCAGTTACAACTTGTCCAGGCAGTCATACAGACATATATGGAATTTGGGATTTCACAAAGAGTGACTTTGGACCATTTTCTGTCCTTCACAGGCCTCATTTTTCACAGACAGCAACATTCTTTGAAAAACAAAAAAGAAATTAAGATCCCTTTTCACATTTTCCCCTCCAGGTAGCATTCACAAGATTTTTCTTTCCTTCTGATAGCATTTTGCTTCCTCTCCTCTCCCTCAAGGTCTTTCTGCATTTCCGAATACAAAAACAAAAGCATGAAAGAACCATTAAACTTTTACAAGGGTCTTAAGCCCCTTAAATTCAAGTTTTCCTATATTCTCTGAAGTCCTACTAACTTCAGGAAGTCTGCAATTGCTTTCAAATTCTGTTATTCATCCCAGAAAAGAAGGTCCTTATACTATATTCTTTGAAAAAGCTATATTGTACGGTGAGGGCTTTCAGGGATTTAAGGCAATAGGAGAACCCTCTGGTATGGCAGAAAAAAATTTTTTTTAAAACTTCATTATTCAGAAATACTGCAGGCTACACTTTTAAAAAGCCTAACTGGAAAGCATCACAGACCACAACACACACAATTTGTCTTCCTGTCTGGTAAACACAGCGGGCTTGTGCATGTTGACTTGAAAACGGGATGTTTAGAAAGATGCCAATTCCAATGCACTGATAATGCTTTTGTGTGTCCACAGCACCCATCCCCACACACTGCGATCGATACATAATGAGTCAGTCATACAGTACTTCTTGCATATTCTGGAACTCCCCATTCAGAAACACAATGGCATTTCAGGCTACTGTAGTAGCACTGTGATTTGTGGCCTATTCCATGGGCCACAGACAAAACCACCTAAGAACAAAATTACCAGGCCTAATTGTGCTTTATTTAAAGACACTGCCTTGTCACCTACACCTGTTAATTTTCTTCTTAATGAAAATCATTCTAATAAAAACTCAAATTTTGAGTTCTTGTCATTAACTGAAAAATTCTTAGTGTAAGCAACCCAGAAGGCTATCTCTCACTACCATAAGCCTAGAAGTTAGAAAAGGTCAGGCATCTTCCCAACATACAGTACTTTTTTACACGATTCACAGTTATTACCCTCATCCAAGAGCTGATCAAATGTCTAAGGTTTCAGTGCACACATATGCACACAGATAGATTATTTTTTCCCAATCAGTAACACTTGTATGCAATTTAGATACAAGCCTAGAAATTCCTTCTTTCAACAAGTATTTCATGGTCATTCACTATATTTCTAGTAAAAAGGAACCTTCGTTTGGAATGCACAAAATTGAAATTGTACTTCAGTGGTCTTCACTAAGTTAATATGTGGTAAACACATCTAAAAGGTACGTATTGTTCTGTTACTACATTTTTTTTGTTGTTGTTTTTTGAAACAGGGACTCATTGTATAGTTGAGACTGACCTGGAACTCACTATGTAGCTCAGACTGATATCGAACTCACAGCAATCCTCCTGCCTCAGCCTCCTGAGTGCTGGGATTACAGGTGTGAGCCAC
>NW_022933250.1:0-720 GCF_012274545.1 Fukomys damarensis | reverse complement strand
AGTCAAAACACATATAGACATGTGGTTTATAAAATTAATATGAAAGTTCAAAAGATGTATAATAGCCAAAATCATCCTGAATATGGAGAGAATATTACAGTGCTTATGTTTCCTGACTTCAGGGCTTATTAAAGATTCTAATAATGAATTATATAATGTTATAAATACAAACATGTATTGAGTGAGTTTTTATTAGATTGAAATATACATAACATAAAATTCACTATGCTAACCATTTTGAAGTATACATTTCAGTGGTTGAATGAATTGATTGTTGCATAGTCAACACCATCTCTTTCCAGAATTTGTGTCATGTCATCTTGATACTCTGTGCCTAATAATAACTTATCATGTCCTCTCAGCATTAAACTTTTTATCTCTCTATATTGACTATTCTAGGCATGGTTTATAGTTGGACCATGAAATATTTGATCATTTATATCTGTATTATTTGATTTAGCATAATGTTTTCAAAGTTTAACCATGTTGATGCATGTATCAGAATTTCATTCATTTTTAAAGCAAATTAATATTTCATCGTATGGACACTATATTTTGTTTATCTATTCACTCAATAGTGGAATTTTGTTTTACTTTAAACTTTTAATTAATCTTGGAGCAAGCACAAATACCTATTTAAGTCTCAACCTTTAAATCTTTTGAATAGATCCAAAAGTGAAATTGTGGAATAGAGCAGTAACTCTTCATATAATTTTTTTC
>NW_022933249.1:0-275 GCF_012274545.1 Fukomys damarensis | reverse complement strand
TGATTTATCAGAAACTAAATTTTTAGAAATTATTTTTAGTAACTATACTACTGTGGGGATAGTCTACCAAAATAATCTACCAAACAAAGCTTACAATCACTGCTCTACTAGGCCAAGTATCAACTAAATAAAACACTGATGATAAGGAAACTATAGCAGAATTATACAGGAGAATCCTAACATCTAGTCTAGTTGAGGATTGACTCAGATTTCACATTCTGCTTTATTCTTAATCCTACTGGAAAAGACTTTCATTATAGCAAATGAGCCACAAG
>NW_022933248.1:0-405 GCF_012274545.1 Fukomys damarensis | reverse complement strand
TAAGCTGGAAAGATAAAACCTAAATTGGAAAAGAAAGTGACTGGAGATAAACTAGTCAAGGTTAAAGAGCATAGCATGGGCAGTGAAAATGGCTAGGAGGTGGCACAGAGGCAGAATCAGTGGGATTTTTAAAGGGATTAGTAGAGAAAGGAGAATGAACCAAAAATGTACAGGAACCCTGAGTTTAAAAACTGAGCGGCTGTATGAGGAGCCTTTGGGGTGTGTGCGTGTGTGTGTGTGTGTGTGTGTGTAAATGAAAATAACTATTTGGTTTCTGGCCACACTGAGACAGCAGCAGAAATGTGGGCCCGCAACTAGGAAGACTGTGAAGATTTAAAGCAATCAGACTCAACAATACTCATTCAGAAAAGGAGGTGGGGACAAGGAGAAATGAAAGGGGAGGGC
>NW_022933247.1:0-307 GCF_012274545.1 Fukomys damarensis | reverse complement strand
CTGGGCTTTTTTTTGTTGGTAAATTTTTAATTACATTTTCAATTTCACTGACTGTAAATTGGGGTGTTTAAAATGTTTTTATCTTCTTTGTTCAACTTTGGTAATTCGTAAGAATCTAAAAATCTGTCCATTTCTTCTGTGTTTTCCTTTTTATTGGAGTACAGGTTCTCAAAGTAGGTATTCATGATCCTCTGGATTTCTGTTGGATCTGTTGTGACTTCACCTTTTTCATTGCTGATTGCACGGATCTGAGCCTTTTCTTTCCTTTTTTTGATAAGATTAGCTAAGGGTTTGTTGATTTTATTTA
>NW_022933246.1:0-237 GCF_012274545.1 Fukomys damarensis | reverse complement strand
AAGATGGCCAGTTACTATGTTTACAAAAACTGTGTACATTGATGTAGAATGGTAACTCCATAAGGAGGAGTTGCTCAAATCATTGTGCCAAGGAATCAGGTGTGGGTGAGATAGCTGTAAGCAAGTAGAGAATATATAAAAAGCTCAGATTCTTTAAACAGATTGAGAGGCAAGTGTATTTTAAGTTTTTATGGTAAGGCTATCAAAATAATCACTGGTTTCATTACTGGAGTCTTT
>NW_022933245.1:0-510 GCF_012274545.1 Fukomys damarensis | reverse complement strand
AAACACTGCAAGGTAAGTCTGTTAGCAAGGAACAAATTAAATCTTCATGTTACATAGCTGCCAATATATAGGGAATCAAAAACTCAGAGAGTTCAATGTGTTGTCATTATTTTTCTAAAATCACATATGGCAACATTGTTGCAATGATGTGTTTAATGTTACCACATAACAAATGGTAAGCTCTAGAATTTATTCTACTTTATGGTAAAATCTTTTTATCAAATAAAGTCTAATCTCACCTGAAGAAGTTTTCCACTGCTGTACTTCCATGATAGTAAGGAGATATTAAGTAGACCAATCAATTCTTTGTGAAAATTTTTGATTTTTTTCCTGAGGCTAGATTAACAACAGCATATGTCTACAGGTTAGCTCATTGAAGAGAGGAACTGCTAAACATGAATAATTCTATCATGGAGGTTCACAGAACCATTCTAGTACAATTCCATGGGAAAATTATTCACACTGAGGTCAGTACCTACTAACTAAAGCTTTTTGCTTCACCGACACAAG
>NW_022933244.1:0-869 GCF_012274545.1 Fukomys damarensis | reverse complement strand
ACACACACATATGTATATTATATATGCTTTGCGGCCTATTAGTCTGTTTTTTACTGTGTATATATTCTAATTAATTTATAAGGTCTTTTAAGATAATGAATCTGTTGCTGAAAAAACAAAAGGGGCCAGAGGGAGGGAGGAAAAAGAATGGAATTCACATGCTACATACACATACCAAGTCTCTACAAGGAATATAATCATTATTTACTACAGACGTACTAAGAAAAGTAAAAAAGAAAAAAAAGCAGAGTTAAATTTATGTGTCATAAGTTTTATCATTGTTGAAATGTTAATAAGTGCTTTTGATGCTATACTTGTTATTGTATATGTGTATGTATGCTATGTTTGTGTTTTTGTGTGCGAGAGAAAGTGAGACATTTCCGAACTGTGCAGTACATGTAATTCAGAGTATGTGACTTGAGAATCTTAAGACCTAGCTCCAGAGCTTACCAGAATTGCTAACTTTATGTTACTACTGTGGCCATTCTTTTCATATTTTTATGTGCATGAATAAGTTAGGTAGGGCTTTTTTACATACTTTCCCATTTCTCACCTCATAATTTTTTCTGTAAGTATGATTTTTTTCATATTTTTGAGAATAGTAATTGCTATTCAGTATTTTGAGTAAACCACAAAAATCAACCAATGTGTAAATGATCCATACTCTTGCTATTCACCTATGGATTTTGCTATTTCCTGAAATTTGGTGGTCATATAGACCTTTTAAATTAAAATATCTACCAAATTATAGTAGCTGCATTTAACAACATTCTCAGGTACTTGGTACAACTGAGAAAATTCTGCAAGGCACTGGCATGTACTAACTGAATGAGATATATGCCGTCTTAGTGAACTAGTATAAGTGTGTG
>NW_022933243.1:0-204 GCF_012274545.1 Fukomys damarensis | reverse complement strand
TCTGTATAATGCCAACTCAACACAGTAAATTGGGATAACTTTTTCCAAAGTTGACAGCACCGTTAAACTTTCCCAAAATTCAAATTATACATACATATATATATATATGTGTGTGTGTGTGTGTGTGTGTGTGTATATATTTATACTTATATAAAAATACCAACAATAGCAGTATGTTATACATCAATAGCAGCAACAGCTTTT
>NW_022933242.1:0-242 GCF_012274545.1 Fukomys damarensis | reverse complement strand
GCCCTCCTGCAGGTGCCAGGGGGACCTGGTGCCACTCACCACTTTTCGGATTTGCTCCATCACCACATCGATGATTTCCTTCCCCACAGTGTAGTGGCCACTGGCATAGTTGTTGGCAGCATCCTCCTTTCCGGATATCAGCTGGTCAGGGTGGAAGAGCTTCCTGTAAGTGCCGGTTCTTATCCCATCTTGAGGGAAAGAGGGGGCAAAGGTAAGAGGCTGGTCTATTCCCAAGGGACACA
>NW_022933241.1:0-259 GCF_012274545.1 Fukomys damarensis | reverse complement strand
AAAAAAAAAAGAAAATGTTGGTGTTTACAGCCAACCATCCAGGAAAACAAAGCACAAAGACTGATACAAACTTTGGTTTAAAAATTATGCATAACATCAATATTAAATCTGGTATTTGAAGAAACAAATCAGACACAGGTGTAGAATACAAACCATGAAAACTTAAGCTTGCATAGATGAACTGATGCAGATGTTTAAGTGGTACTTAAGGAAGGCTTGAGCACACGATTGCAGTGTGCCTTAGTGCTGCTGACCACCT
>NW_022933240.1:0-292 GCF_012274545.1 Fukomys damarensis | reverse complement strand
CTAAACCCTCTCATCTATAGTCTCAGAAACAAAGAGGTGAAGAATGCTGTTATTAGAATCCTGTAGAAGAGAGAGGATTCTAGAAAATTAAAATAAGAATAATGCTAGGTGTTTACTTTTGTCCACCTGTCATTGTCTTATTTTTTTCTGTCCAGGAAATTCTTTGGTGAACATCTGCAAATGGCTGATGGTTTCTTCCTCTCCCCTTGTCCTTGATTTAAGCATACACATTTCAAAGGACGTGTTTTTAAAAATTCTTACTGTAATTTGTGGCCTGTATTGTGACAAATCT
>NW_022933239.1:0-322 GCF_012274545.1 Fukomys damarensis | reverse complement strand
CCCCCCTCTCATTCTCTCTCTTTCTCTCTCTTCATTTCTCCCTCTTTTTCTCACTGCTTTGATACACAAGTGCTTTGGATTACAAGTGGAACAAATTATTCTTACAAACCAAAATTTTTCTGTACCTTGCCTCAAGAGCAAAATGTTTTGAAGATATACATGGAATCAGCAAACTGCCACTCTTTGCAGACTCAAGTTTCCAAACATGAAAAATTTTGTTCAGAGAAAAGAGTCCAGGACATCCTACTAGAGAACAGCAGGCTAAAGAATTTGTTCCCTAGGATTCAGTTCACAGTGCTTAGCTATCCAGGCACTCAGAGGT
>NW_022933238.1:0-218 GCF_012274545.1 Fukomys damarensis | reverse complement strand
AAGAGACAGAGATTGACATACAGCTCAGTGGTACAACACTTGCCTAACATGAGCAAGGTCCTGAGTTTGATCATCAGCATCACAAAATAATAGCAATAATAATGATGATGTAATGAGACAAGAGGCAAAATATTTAAATAAATAACTCACAAAAGCAAATAAGTACATCTGAACATGCTCAGAATTGACACCAGAGACATCAAAATTAAAATGACAAA
>NW_022933237.1:0-487 GCF_012274545.1 Fukomys damarensis | reverse complement strand
TAGCAGAGAAGCCCTTCAGGCCTAAGTGAGTGCCTAGCACCTCTGAGTGCACAGAAGCCTCCATAACTCTGTATACTCGGGGGTAGGTTCTGTTTGACGTTAGATCCCAAAGTACTTTGCAGAGGGCTTCTGCGGTTTAAAGTGAAGTTTTCCCTGGCAAACACCTGCTCTCGCCGCTTAGCCGTTTAAAGCGAAAGCAGTTGGTTTCATGAATGTGAAGTACTCCACAGAGAAAGGTGCTGCAACTCTGTGAGTTTCCCAGTGAAGTCCACCACCTATGTGGAGTACAACTGTATTCCTTTTAGTTTGTAGGTCTCTGCCTGGCAGAGACAGAGACACTGTTGTGAGGCACTTTTAGCAGAGAAACCCTTCAGGCCTAAGAGAGTCCCTAGCAACTCTGAGTGCACACAAGCCTCCGGAACTATGTATACTTGGGGATAGGTTCAGTTTGACATTAGAAGACAAACGCAATTTGCAGAGGGCTTCT
>NW_022933236.1:0-821 GCF_012274545.1 Fukomys damarensis | reverse complement strand
TGACAATAATTGATAAATTGGATTATATAACATTAAAGTTTCTACACAGCAAAGGGCAGAATGAAGAGACAACCTGCAGAAAAACAAAAAGAATTTTCTAGCTACTCCTTTGACAGAAGACTATACCCAAAGTACTAAAAATGTAGTTCCCTCTCCAAATACAAGATTCTATCAAAAACAGGAAATTAAAATAGACACTTCTCAAAAAAATACAAATGCCAATAAATGGACATGAAAATATATTCAGTATCTTTGGGAATTAGAAAATCACAAATCAAAGCAACACCAAGATTACATTTTATGCTGGTTAGTAGCCATCCTCAAAGACTCAAAAGATGACAAATTCTGGCAAGGCTGTGGGAAAAAGGGAGCCTTCCACACTGACAATGGGAGTGCAAGCTAGTGCCCACCTGTGAATCAGTATGCAGATTTCTCAAAAACTAGAAATTCCATTGACTGTTCTGTTCATCTTCTTCATACAGTATCTTTGCAAAACAGTGAATGAAAGTCATTGCTTTACAGTAACACATGCAAAGGCATGTTTGTAACCGCACATTTCACAATAGCTAGATTGTAGAAAATAGTCTGGATGTCCATCAACAGTAAAAAGGACAAAGAATATGCTGGGATAGAGAAAGACAGACAGAAAGGCAGATAAACAGATAGGTAGCTACTGTAGATAAGAGATAGATACCATAGATAGATAGACAGATAGATAGATAGATAGATAGACAGATAGATAGATAGACAGATAGACGGACAGACAAGCAGACAAATAGATGATTTATCTCCATAATTTATCAGCTCAGCATTAAGGAAGG
>NW_022933235.1:0-226 GCF_012274545.1 Fukomys damarensis | reverse complement strand
ACACTAGAGTCTGAGTAGATGGAGGAGTCGTGCCTGGGCATGAGGAAGGATGAGAGACAGGGAAGAGAGCGTTTTGGTCTTAGGAAGTTGGTGTTGCCCTTAGGCCTGTGTCCAACACGATTTCCCAATGAGAGTATCCTATCGCAAAAATATCCACCCCCCCAGTGTAAGAGAAGGGAATCCTCAGAAGTCCAGCCTGAATTCACTTTTAGTTGCTGTAACAGAG
>NW_022933234.1:0-349 GCF_012274545.1 Fukomys damarensis | reverse complement strand
GGAACCACTGAGCTAAATTCCCAGCCCCTATAATGAGCATTTGAATAGTGTTATTTTATTCACTAGTTCAATATTATACTTGCAACAAAGAAATTTTTCATAAAGAAATTTTGCTTAAATAGGCCTTGTGTTTAGCATTTGTTTTTACATTTCTAAGAAAATAAAAAATGACTGAAATTCAAAATGGCTAAGCAACAGTCAAGAGATGAGAAAAGAAAATCAGAAATAATAAATATGAAAGATTTTTAAATCTCCACCTTAAATCTATATATCACACAAATAACTCCCTAGGACAAATACAATCTTAAAGTCAAAACTCAGAGGTTTAAAATGAGTGGGTGTGCACAAT
>NW_022933233.1:0-204 GCF_012274545.1 Fukomys damarensis | reverse complement strand
GTACAACTGTAGTCCTTTTTGTTTGTATGTGTCTGCCTGGCAGAGATTGAAGCACTGTTGTGAGGCACTTTTAGCAGAGAAGCCCTTCAGGCCTAAGGGAGTGCGTAGCAGCTCTGAGTGCTCAAAAGCCTCAAGAACTCTGTATACTTGGGGAGAGGGTCAGTTTGACGTTAGAACACAAATGGCTTTGCCGAGGGCTTCTGC
>NW_022933232.1:470-760 GCF_012274545.1 Fukomys damarensis | reverse complement strand
GGAGTTTTTTGGATCTTCAATGTAGAGTATCATATCATCAGCAATTAATGATAGTTTAACTTCCTCCTTTCATATCTTTATTGCTTTAATTTCTTTCTCTTGTCTAATTGCTGTGGCTAATGTTTCCAGAACTATATTGAAGAGAAGTGGCGATAGTGGGCATCCTTGTCTTGTTCCTGATTTTAACATGAAGGTTTTCAGTTTTTGGCCATTCAATATGATGTTGGCTGATGGTTTTTCATAAATAGCCTTTATTAAATTGAGGTATAGACCATCTATTCCAATTTTTT
>NW_022933232.1:0-370 GCF_012274545.1 Fukomys damarensis | reverse complement strand
TATAATGTATTACATTCACTGACTTTCGTATGTTGAACCACCCTTGCATCTCTGGAATAAATCCGACTTGGTCATGATGGATGATCTTCTTAATAATCCTCTGTATTCTGTTTGCTAGTATCTTATTAAGGATTTTTGCATCTATATTCATTAAGGAGATTGGTCTGTAGTTCTCCTTTTTGGTTGTATCTTTCTCTGGTTTGGGAATCAAAGTGATACTCGCTTCCAGGAATGAATTTGGAAGTATAGCTTCTCTTTCAATTTCACTGAAAAGTTTGAAGAGTAATGGTAGTAGTTCTTCTTTAAGTGTCTTGTAAAATTCAGCAGTGATTCCATCAGGGCCTGGGCTTTTCTTTGTTGGTAAGTTTTT
>NW_022933231.1:0-252 GCF_012274545.1 Fukomys damarensis | reverse complement strand
CTGTTCTCTCTTCTACCTTCTATGCCAGCACCAGAGCCACCTTTCATATGGTGCATAACCAGTGAGGATCTAGACACCACCAAGTCTAGGTCTAGATGGTAGCCAGTCAGGTAATTGTCGTGGTTTTTATTAGTCTTTTTTTTAAAAAATCCAGCCTTGTTGAAATACATTTTAATTCCACAGCTCTTTCATTTTAAGTGTATACTTCAATGAATTTTAGTATATTTATGAATATATACAAGGTTATTTTAC
>NW_022933230.1:0-652 GCF_012274545.1 Fukomys damarensis | reverse complement strand
TCGCTTCCTCAGTTCAAAGAGCAGCAGTCAATTCCTTACCCCATCAGCAGTTGGAGTTTCTGGATCCACAAGGTAAAAGGCCATTCCCACTGTTACCTCTAGGTCTCCAGCCCACCCCTGCTCCCAAGCCCCTGAGAAAGCAGGCAGAAGGGTCAGTCAGGGAAAGAGTAAGATAGGCCCACGATGAACACACACAGTACCTTTCTTGGTTGTGGTAAAGTATTTTGAGTCAGTCATTTTGGTCCTTTATCTGTGGTTGGACTCTGCAAGACAGAGAAGAGAGGGGTGACTTTGAGCTGTGTTCCATTTCATTTTCAGTTAGGGTAATGGGGGAGGAGAAAGAGGAGGAAGACCCAGTACACATGAGGTAGGGGAAAATAGCTGCTTATCTCTTTATGGGACCATGGCAGATCACACTGTGGAGAGTAATTCTGAGGAATCCATCAAATGTAATAAATCCATGCATTTGAAAATGCATCTCTTTTGACTCAGCAATTCTAAGAATCTCTCCCACAGAAACATCTGCATCAGGACACATGGGTTTTACCTTTGCTATTCACAACAATGCACCACTGGGAATAACTTAAATGCCCATTAATAAGGAAATGCTTAGGTACTCCACTGGTTAAAAAGCACTCAATAGTTACCGCAG
>NW_022933229.1:0-1705 GCF_012274545.1 Fukomys damarensis | reverse complement strand
TAAAAAAAAAAAAAAAAAAAAAAAAAAGTCCACAGATAAAAACAAAGAAAAATTGGCAGATTTTGAGGCCTTACATCTCCTACAAGGGCCAACCCAAAGGGGAACCCCATATTCAGATATAGAACAAGGATGAGAGTGAAATCTAGCTATTAGAAATAGTTTCCGTGTCTTTATTTTCCACAGTACATATAACTGGATCTGAAGCTTTACACGGACATGTAAACTGAAATCAGCTAACTCCAAGTTTTACCGGTCTGCAGGATGACCCTATGAGGTGCAGGAGACAGAAGCTTCCTTCTCTGACTTTTATGTAGCTAGCAAATCATGAATGTAGCCTGGGTTGCCTGAAAGTTTTGGGTCCCGGAAGCCACTCTTACCTGAAATCAATCCCTCATTCAAAGAACACACTGAATCCAATACTGCTACTGAAAGTAAACACTGCATTACCTAGCTTTCCTTGGCCAATGTATTTCAGGGCACAAACTTCACATAAAAAACCAAAATGTCTCACAAAATCCCCTTTGGTCTGGAAAAAAAAAATTCAATCCGGAATTACATGTTATGCTGCAAGGGTAACAGTTTGTATTTATACATTTTCCAAGAGCTCAGTTTTCCTAGGAAAGGTGCAGGTACATCATAAAGCAAGGCTTCTGTTTCACTGAGGTGTTTGCAACCACTTCTAATTTTCTGTTTTTATGGACTTGATGGCAAGTGAAAGCTTTCATTACAGTAATTAAAACACCACTCTCCTCCGAAGAGGGAAATGATGCATGCTGGACTTCTAGGAACTGGCCACGTCCCAAATAGCACTTACCTAGATGTGCATTTGTTGGCGGGGGGAAAAAAAATACAGACAGGGTTTAGCAGACTGTTGAATGGCATGATCCTGTCTCTGGATGAAAGGCATTTGTATTCTTATTAGGAGGTCTGATTACATGGTTCTCAAATTTCCCCTTCAGCCTCCTGGGACATGTGAGGTGCAACCTTGTAAATTGTCAGCACACAGAAAGCTAAGATTTAGAGAGTGGTTTCCACTGTGCATCCTATAAAATGTGTCCCACGAGGAAGATTAGTATCAATCACAGGCTTATTGGAGAGGGAGATGGGATCCAATGATAACCTGGCACCATCAACTAGAGTAATGGTCTAAGAAGAAAAAGCAATCAGAGAGGAGAAAAGAATATCCACAAAGAAAGACAGAAGTAGAAAATCAGAGTGCAATGTATCACATTGATGAACAGGAGCTGTTACCCGGGACAAAGGCGCGTGTGAACAATGCAGGTTCTCACACCATGGATATAGCCTACTGCTTGTCTTAAGGGGAATGGAGGAGACAGACTGTCACATCTCACAGCTTGACTGTAGATACCAGGGCACTGCGATGTAATGAAGTCATTACTACTCAGAGTCTTACCTGTGCTACTTGAGAATCATTTGCTAATTTCGGAGACTTCTAAAAAGAGAAGCTGGGACTCCCATTTCTCAGATAGCTTCATCTTGGAAATGATAAAAAACAATATAGCTAGCCCTGGCCAATTTGGCTTATTAAAGTCTGGTAAAATTACTTGAGTAGCTATTTCTGCAGATGTGAACTGATAAGCCCAAGAGGGAGGAAAGGTTTGAGTGTGTTTTTTAAAGGTAGCATTTTTATTAGTTTTTCTTAAAGGCTAATCTGAAGTTTTTTATGTCCTGGAATCCTTTGATG
>NW_022933228.1:0-380 GCF_012274545.1 Fukomys damarensis | reverse complement strand
ATATGGACATGCACCAGGGATTTAGCTCAGTGGTGCCACGTCCTGCCTTGCAAGCGCAAGGACCCGAGTTCGATCCCTGGTATTAAAAAAAAAAACAACACAGCATAAAGTATATGGACATGTAGAATGCACACACAGATGTGTATAACACATGTAGAAAGTATATAGACACCTCTCTATGAGGGATATATGTAGTACATAGTCGTGTGTAGACCGGAGTACAGTCATGCAAAGGCCATCCTCCATATCTTGCATGACACACAGTGTCCTGGGCCTGCTCTCTGCTCTCTGGAGTTCTGGTGGATGAGAGTGTAAACGGCCTGGCCCTCAGGCCCCAGTCCCACCCATTCTGTAGGCTCTTGGTTTTACTGGGTTTGCCT
>NW_022933227.1:0-211 GCF_012274545.1 Fukomys damarensis | reverse complement strand
TGAGCTACATCTAGAGCCCTTTTTCATTTCTTATTTTGAGACAGGATCTGGCTAAGTTAATAAATTGCCCAGGCTGAGCCTGATTAGACTTGTGATCTTCCTGCCTCAGCCTCCCAGGGTGCTGGGGTCACACACCTGCCCCATCACATCAGCCCTGTTTACATTTTTATCTCATCCTTTATTATTTTACCCTCAAAATACAACCAGTAAC
>NW_022933226.1:0-225 GCF_012274545.1 Fukomys damarensis | reverse complement strand
CTGCAGTCAGAGGAATGCCTGCAGGTATGAGCTTACACTTAAGCTGAACAGGAGGGTGGCTGGTTCTTTTTTAAGTGGCAGCACAGGTGAAGTAAGAGAGTAATTAAATTTGCCAGCAGAAGAGGGGCACAGTCTCTGAAGGGCCCTGCTGTATTACTCCTGAAGGACCAGAGTCTACATGTGGAGCCTCCTACTAATGTGCACTCTGAATGAGAGCTGTGGCAC
>NW_022933225.1:0-231 GCF_012274545.1 Fukomys damarensis | reverse complement strand
CTAACGTTAAACTGAATCTATCCCCAGGTATACAGAATTATGAAGGCTTGTGTGCACTCAGAGCTGCTGCAGAGCCTCTTAGGCCTGAAGGCTTCTCTGCTAAAAGTGCCTCACAACACTGTTTCAATCTCTGCCAGGGAGAGACCTACAAACAAAAAGGAATACAGCTGTGCTCCACATAATAGGTGGACTTCACTGGTAAACTCACAGAGTTGCAGCACCTTTCTCTGT
>NW_022933224.1:0-398 GCF_012274545.1 Fukomys damarensis | reverse complement strand
AGAGTCATCTCAAGGAAGTATGTGGCATAGTAGAAATCACCTCACATCAGAGTTCAAATAACCGAAATTTTACTTACTTGTATTAATGATGCTAGAATTTAAAAAAATAGAACTCCTTAAAAACATTTCAGCCTTATTTAATATCAAGATCCTTTCTGTTGACCTTCATCCTGTCTAATTCCGTGGAAAATCTATAGAACCAGAGACCTAGCTGATGGTATTCTAAATAATATCAAATTCTATTTCTGACATTGATATCTATAGAGATCTATTTGTATGGTGAAGTTGAAAAAAAAACAAATAAGTTCTCTGAATCATGGACAATTTTCATTCACGTAGAAAAAGAATTTTGGAGTTTTACTTTGGTTACGTGACCATTAGAGAATTTTTTAATTTTA
>NW_022933223.1:0-200 GCF_012274545.1 Fukomys damarensis | reverse complement strand
GTAAAGGTACAAGATCCCAATGATGAATGTAACTGTACTGTATGCCTAAAATGTACCAACAAAAGTAATGAAAAAAATGTGGTGAAATTAATTGTAGATGAGATGACTGTAAGGGCAAAAGGAAAATTATAAACACCTAGAAGGAAGCTTCCTAAAATACTTTTCAGGTATCTAAATTCCTCACTTCCATGAAAGACACA
>NW_022933222.1:0-284 GCF_012274545.1 Fukomys damarensis | reverse complement strand
AATCATATTCATATAAATTTTCAACCATAATAAAATTAATTCATTAATTAATTAGCCACCTTTAGTAAAGAAAAGCTGGGGCGTTAAACAAAAATAAGCTGCTTTGAGATCAACGTCTGAAAAGCAATTTTGTTTATTTTCTTAGTCCATTTTGTGTTGTTATAACAAAACACCTGAAACTTGCTGGTTAATAAAGAAAAGAGGTTTGCTCAGCTCACGCTGCTAGGGTGCATGTGCATGTTATCGGCCTCCCCTCAGATCTGCTGAGGCCTCTGGCAGTGTTC
>NW_022933221.1:0-461 GCF_012274545.1 Fukomys damarensis | reverse complement strand
TGTGTGTGTGTGTGTGTGTGTGTTTCTTTTTTATTTTTGCGGTTCTGTGGTTAAATGCATGAACTCACACTTGCTTGACAAGTGCTCTACCACTGAGCTGCACGCCCAGCCCTTTGTTGTTTTAAACTGAGTTTAAAAGAGATGTGGTTGAAACTGACACACACTTGGGAAAGGTGTCTATCTGCATCGTGGGGATATCTAGATGCCATTCCAAACCCACTTGACACTTACCTGCCCTGGTAAAGCACAAAGGCTCAGGCTGTGGCCATCACCCTCAATTATCAAGGCCCTTTCAACACACTCTATTAATTTGTTGAGTCTCTTAAATTGTCTTGATTAGAACTGAGCTACAATTAAAAAGAACAATTAAATTCAACAAAAATAGTTCTTAACTAGGTGAGAAAAAATTTGTCAAGGTCTGAACTTCTGGTAAAGGCTAAGCAAAAGTTATGATAAATGAC
>NW_022933220.1:0-235 GCF_012274545.1 Fukomys damarensis | reverse complement strand
CTTTACATTTTTGGTTCTATTCCCACCTGCCTGTTTTTCTGTTATTTTTCCTTTGCTGTCTTCGGCAGTAAAAACAGCCGGTCTTCTGCAGCTGGCCGAGAAATCCAAGCTGGTTTTTCTTTTAAAAGTTCTATTGTTCGTCGTTTGAAACATGTTTTTTATTAAACCCACTGGGCACAGCTGGACAGTCACCTGGCTGACTGTGCTACACCGAAACTGGCCTTGTAGGACACTC
>NW_022933219.1:0-844 GCF_012274545.1 Fukomys damarensis | reverse complement strand
TGCCTCACAACAGTGTTTCAATCTCTGCCAGGCAGAGACCAACAAACAAAAAGGAATACAGTTTTACTCCATATAAGGTGTGAACTTCACTGGTACAGTAACAGCGTTGCAGCACTTTTCTCTGTGGTTGCTTCACATTCAGGAAACTAACCTCTGTGGTTTCAAAGTTCTAAGTGGCGAAAGAATCTGTTTCCAGCGTAAAACAGCAGTTTAAACCTCAGATGCACTCTGCAGAGTACCTTTGTGTTCTAACATCAAACTGAACCTATCCCCAAGTATACATGCTTCTGTAGCCCTGTGTGCACTCAGAGCTGCTAGGCACTCTCTTGAGCCTTCTGGGCTTTTCTGGTAAAGTGCCTCACAAGAGTGTTTCAATCTCTGCCAGGCAGAGTCCTACAAACTAAAAGGAATACAGTTGTACTCCATATAAGGTGTGGACTTCACTGGTAAACTCTCAGAGTGGCAGCACTTTTCTCTGTGGAGTATTTCACATTCAGGAAACTCACCGCTTTGGTTTCAAAGGGCTGAGCAGTGAAAGAAGCTGTTTCCCAGGGAAAAGTGCAGTTTAAATCGCAGAAGCACTTTGCAGAGTGCGTTTGTGTTCTAACTTCAAACTGAATCTATCCCCAAGTGCCTCGACCACTCCAGTGGAGTCTGCATGACAATGTCGGTCTCCTAGCAGAAACCATACCCAAAGTATCGTCCCCACGGGATTAAGTCTCCTGGAAGTCCTTGGCACACAGTGCATGTGAAGTCAGCCATGAAGAGAATAGCTGGCCTTTCTGCCTGCAGTTTGGGGACATTGGGTTCATTTATAATTCTGTTCTATTTTGTCTTTATTACT
>NW_022933218.1:0-615 GCF_012274545.1 Fukomys damarensis | reverse complement strand
TAAAAATCAACACATGACAAACTTCTGAAATAATGTATCCAAGGAGTCAGAATTTACATAGACCTTTTGGGTCTTCAGCTTTACCATATTTTCCAAACTACATTCCAAGCAGATGTTGAGCGTCCCAGGATTTGACTCTCCAACTGGGGAGCCTTTTCAGGGTGCTATGAATGTTCCTATTTCTTAGGCTGTAGATGAAAGGATTTTGCACCTGGGATATCACAGGGACACTACTAGAAGAAGGAGACAATTAGCTCTGCACAGGAAGTTTTACCTTCTTCCTCTACTCATGTAAAGATGCTGAGTCCACATCACTGCTATTATTTTCATATAATTATTAAATTTCTGTCTCCTTTATTTCCTTTTTGGTATAAAACACACAAAACAAAGACCTTGAAATTTTTGCCATATTAAGCACACCCTTCAATGACTTCAACTCTATTCACATTCTTGTTTGCATTGCTGATTTAATTTTTTAATTTTTAAAAAGTTTATTCTATTAGTACATACACTAATTTTATACAGATTGGTATCTATAACCTCAATGATTTGTAGTAAAATATCTGCTGACAATGTGTGCTTTTTATTTTTATTCCTTCTTGTGTATTCTACAGT
>NW_022933217.1:0-271 GCF_012274545.1 Fukomys damarensis | reverse complement strand
AATACCACGAGCACAAGGTCCCCACTTTGATCCCTGGTACAGAAAAAAACAAAAAACAAAAACGAAAACAAAAAACATGAATGCTCTTGCTAAGTGCCATCCAATGAAAGGACAGGCTCAGGAAAACACGCTGGTGTGTCAGCACTCACCTTATTCACTAGACCTGGTACTTAAAATGAATATAAAAAGTCAACATTTTAATCAATTGAAGACATTAGTTAACAGTGCGACAAGAGACATACAGGAAAGAGTATTTTCAGAACTGCTTTAC
>NW_022933216.1:0-209 GCF_012274545.1 Fukomys damarensis | reverse complement strand
GAAAATACTTTGGTGTCCATTATTTTTCGGACTGTATTCTTTACATCCTTATTTCTCAGACTGCAGATGAGGGGGTTCAGCATGGGGATCACCACTGTGTAAAACACAGAGGCCACTTTGACCGTATGCCTGGAGTTCGTGGAGTGGGGAACACAGTAGAGGAACAGGATGGTGCCGTGGAAGATGCTGATGGCCGTCAGGTGGGAGGC
>NW_022933215.1:0-213 GCF_012274545.1 Fukomys damarensis | reverse complement strand
AACAAACTAGTGGTTTCAGTGAAAAGAGATGGTAGATTCAACTGAAATATCTCATGAGATTACGATTGGCCCAGCTTGGCCCATGCAAATTCTTGTGGCTGGAGGTTGGACTCTCCCGTCTGATGGTTTGAGTTCCTATGTGGATCCCCCAAAAAAGAAAAAGACCTGGTAAACTGATAAAATTGCAGATAGTCACAAATGAGGGGTAGTGAT
>NW_022933214.1:0-492 GCF_012274545.1 Fukomys damarensis | reverse complement strand
GAAGCTTTTTCCCCGGGAAAACCGCACTTTAAACTGCAGACACCCTCTGCAAAGCGCCTTTGTATTCTAATGTCAAAGTGAACCTATCTGCAAGTGTACAGTATTCTGGAGGCTTGTGTGCACTCAGAGCTGCTAGGCTCTCTCTTAGGCCTGAAGGGCTTCTCTGCTAAAAGTGCTTCCCAACAGTGTTTCAATCTCTGCCAGGCAGAGACCTACAAACAAAAATGAATACAGTTGTACTCCACATAAGATGTGGACTTCACTGGTAAACTCACAGAGTTGAAGCACCGTTCTCTGTGGAGACGTTCACTTTCATGAAACTGACTGCATTCGCTTTAAACGGCTAAGCAGCGAGAGAAGCTGTTTCCCGGGGAAAACTGCACTTTAGACGGCAGAAGCCCTCGGCAAAGTGCGTTTGTGTTCCAACGTCAAACTGTACCTATCTCCAAGTATACAGAGTTCTGGAGGCTTGTGTGCACTCAGAACTGCTAG
>NW_022933213.1:0-309 GCF_012274545.1 Fukomys damarensis | reverse complement strand
TGTGTGTGTGTGTGTGTGTGTGTGTGTGTGCGCGCACATTCACATTCATATAAAAAGACCAATAATAGCAGTATGTTGTGCATCCGTAGCAGCAACAGCTTTTCCAGGTTCTGCAGTCATCTGAACGAAATTATAGACATTGAGCACACTCCATTAAAAACAAAACCAAAGAAAAGAAAAGAATGCTACCCAGAAAACAGCGACGTTCTGTAGCTGTTGTGGTACCTGGCACCCAATCACCATCTTAACCATCATCTGGAAAGAGAACAGTGTAGAGTGACATCATGAAAACCAGCTCTGATAAAGCAC
>NW_022933212.1:0-404 GCF_012274545.1 Fukomys damarensis | reverse complement strand
TCAGCCATAAAGAATGAGAAACTAGAGAAATTTATAGCTAAATGGATGCACATTGAGGACATATTGTTAAGTGAAATAAGTAGGACACACAAATGTAAATACCAAATAGCTTCTCTGGTTTGAGAAATTAAAAGTGTAAATAAGGATCCAAATGTATAATAGATAATGTGAAATAGGAAGAAAAAGTGGCCTACATGGCTCACTGGGCAATAAACCACTTAGGCCTGGTGACCAGCACTCTATCTTCTTAAACTGGTATACAGATCTCATGTTGGTTTTAGCTTTTTGCAGAGAAAAAACTTTTAATGGAGAGAGACCTGCTGGACCATCTCGAAAGAACAGTGGAGATAATGCTGTATACATCTGGAGTTGCAGGACCAGGACCTCAGGAGAACCTGTAGGAC
>NW_022933211.1:0-1010 GCF_012274545.1 Fukomys damarensis | reverse complement strand
CTCTCTCTCTCTCTCTCTCTCTCTCTCTCTCTCTCTCACATACACACACACACACACACACACTTACACTCACACACACCTGCCTGCTTTGATTCCCCACAATAGAAGTGGATCAATAGCTGAATGGGCAGGGAATATGGCTTGGCAGGGACTGATTGGAGGACAGGGCAAGGCTAGTCAGGAGTCTTGGAGCTGCCGTTGTTCCTCACCTTGTCCAAGCCAAATCCCAGCCATCTTTACTGCGGTGTCTCCTCTCATGTGTCTCCTGACTTTGCACCCCCTATTTTTTAATCACTTCAGCACAAGGTGCCACTTTCCTGCATCAAAAGCCACCATGCACGTGAACAAAATAGACTATCCTTCTTACAGTGCAGTGATCCCACGCCATCTCTTCCAAAGCCACACCGCCGCTGATGACTGACCTTTTTCTGCTAAATAAACAGGCGCTGCCAGAATTCCAAGAGTGTGCTTCTTGTACTTGGGGCCATGAGGAGCGGGAGGGCCAAAGGGTAGGCTCACAAGGAGGGCCTGCGGTCATCAGAAAGCAGCCCAGTGTAACAGTGCAGTGAAAAGGTGCAGGCACAGAGCATTCCAGGGTTCCTGCCACCACGGTTAACACTGGCTGGCCTGAGAGCACCATACACACACCCTTTTGATAGACACTTGAGTCTCAGCCCTGGACCCACCTACAGAGCAGCGTTAGAGGGGTGCCCTATCTAAGAGCACCACTTTTTGGGCCACACATCATGCCCACAGTTGGCCAACTATCATAGGTCCCACATCAGCAGCCCCAGCAAGGCTAGAGATTGTGAGGGTCTTGGAGAGGGTGTAAGAGGCAGCCATCACAAGATCGCCAGAATCCTGTGGTAGCTGGGTGATGGCAACAAAGAGCAGAGGGTTCCTGGTGGGCAGAGTAGATACAGAGACCTATTCCAAGCAGATGGTGGGCAAGGGTGGGTAAGGGTATGTCCTTGTCCCTCTGCCAGTGACCTGTAGACAGTCTCCACCAC
>NW_022933210.1:0-251 GCF_012274545.1 Fukomys damarensis | reverse complement strand
TTTTGTGCATTTTTGGTATTCTTACTTTGTCTTCATGAAAGACAAAATCCCTTCACCCTTCCCTTTTTAGAAAGACTTTATTTCCATTTTTTCCTTTTTTGAGCAGATACTTTTAGGAGAATGAGAAAACAAACCACTGATGGGGGCAAAATATGTGCAAATAGTAAAGCTAATAGAGAATTTGTTTTCAGGACCTATAAGAAATTTGACTTCCAGTAGTAATAACTCAATACAGAATAAGCAAAACAACC
>NW_022933209.1:0-220 GCF_012274545.1 Fukomys damarensis | reverse complement strand
ACAAAAATTCTGTAAATGTCAAACACAATTGAAAGACCAAAAAGTGGAGAGTAGTCAGCCTAAACCAGTTCTGTGGCTTAAATTCGGCCCTGCCCTCAGTTAACATCAGATCAGCATTAAATAATTTTTAATTTCCTTTCCAGATAAGCCATTTTCGTTTTCATCAGTTTCAAGTAAGGTTAAAAAATAAAGAGCACTAATAACCAAAATATTAGTATCT
>NW_022933208.1:0-228 GCF_012274545.1 Fukomys damarensis | reverse complement strand
TCACATTCATGAAACTGACCACTTTCGCTTTAAACGGCTAAGCTCCGAGAGAAGCTGCTTCCCGGGGAAAGCTTTACTTTAAACCGCAGAAGTGCTCTGCAAAGTGCGTTAGTCTTCTAACTTCAAAGTGAACCTATCCCCAAGTATGCAGAGTTCTTGAGGGTGGTGTGCACTCAGAGCTGATAGGCACTCTCTTAGGCCTGAAGGGCTTCTCTGCTAAAAGTGCCT
>NW_022933207.1:0-287 GCF_012274545.1 Fukomys damarensis | reverse complement strand
ATATTTCTCAGAAGCACTCTTCTGAGAGCGTTTGTATTCTATCTTCAAAATGAACCTACCCCAAGTATACAGGATTCTGGAGACTTTTGTAGATTCCGAGATGCTACGCACTATCTTAGGCCTTAAGGGATTTTCTGCTCGTGTGCATCACAAGAGTGTTTCAATCTCTTGCAGAGAGAGAACTACAATAAAACGGCTTACAGTTGTCCTCCATATAACGTGTTGACTTCACTGGTAAACTCACAGTATTGCAGCACCTTTCTCTGTGGAGTACTTCACATTCAGGA
>NW_022933206.1:0-338 GCF_012274545.1 Fukomys damarensis | reverse complement strand
AGACAATGTACAAATGGCCAACAACTACACGGAAAGAAACTCAGTCAAGAACCAAAATCAAAACTATAGTGAGATATCATTCATACCCATTAGGGTGCCTATTATTTAAAAAGTAAACACAAGGGCTGGGGATTTGGCTCAGTGGTTCTGCCACCTGCCTTGCAAGCGCAAGGACCTGAGTTCGATACGTGGTACCCCCCCAAAAAAAGTAAACACAAAATTATGAGTACTGTTGAGAATTTAAAGAATAAAGACTCTTGTGCACTGCTGGTATGAAGGTAAAATGGTGTAGTCTTCACCATTGGTATACCTACTATGGAAAACAGTATGGTAGGCAC
>NW_022933205.1:0-371 GCF_012274545.1 Fukomys damarensis | reverse complement strand
CCCTCCTCCCTCCTCCCTTCCCCTTTCCCTTCTTTCTTTTTCAATACTGGGGGCTGGGGTTGAACCCACGGCGTCCGGCTTGGCGACATCCCCGGCCCTTTTTACTTTTGATTTTCAACCAAAGTCTCCCTGAGTCGCCCAGGCCCACCCGGGACTCGGATTCACCTGTCCCAGCCCTGGGCCTCACTGTGGTGCCAGGCTCAGAAATGTGTTTTGGGGCAGCACGTGCCTGAGTCTGGAGTGAGGACTGAGAAAGGACAGCACACCCAGTAGTGTGGAGACAAGAGGTCCCGTTTATTTCACAGAAACAGCTCCTTTTAAAGGCAACCTCTGCAGGAAGCACCAAGCAACTATTTGTGTGCAAAGACCGG
>NW_022933204.1:0-321 GCF_012274545.1 Fukomys damarensis | reverse complement strand
ATTAAAATGCTGGAGTCCTTTCACTGATCAATTAATGGATCGTTCAGTTGATAGATCGGTCTCGTCATCTACCCCTCGTCCATCCATCCATTTACCCAGCCAGCCAGCTGGCCTCCTGTGCAGAGCTCAGTGATGGTGGTGCAGGGACTGCAGAGGAAAGAGACATTCTCTCTGCAGGAGAAAGAGTCCTGGAGAGGAAATGCAGACCTCAGCCAGGAAGAAGATGGATTTGGATTGGTAGAGAAGAACGTTTCTCCATAGAGCTTTGTGTCTGTCTCCTGTCGTTTGCTAAAAAGGCTCTGAGGTGACTTACAAAATACC
>NW_022933203.1:0-488 GCF_012274545.1 Fukomys damarensis | reverse complement strand
GTAGGGGATGGAAACTTGTGATGGATACCTATTTAGAATATCAATCACTATTATTTATCCCTAGGGGAAGTGCTCTGGTATAGTAGTTTCTCTCTTTTTATAATGCTTACCAGTGAATGTGCCTCAACCCTTTTTCTGTGCTGAGGGCCCAGCTTTGTTTAGCTGCCTCGTAACAATTTCTAACGAACTTAGCTATCTGCAAGAGTGGTAGATGGCTCTGCCTGTGTTGCTCGTACCTGGATGGGCTTTGCCCGGCCTCCGGACCATTCCACAGTGCCATCAGGGCCATTGGTAGCGGGTTGCTCAGGGAGAGGCCTCTGTGGTCAGGGGTGGGTGGCACAGTGTCCTGGATCCCGACTGACAGGAGAGAAGGATTCAAGAAGAAAGGCTGGTCTGGAAAGGCCCCTGCCCTCAGGTCCAGTGCTCCAGAGAACTGTATTTGTCAGGCCATTCCTGTGGGAAGGAAAGTGCCTAACACAGCTCCAGTA
>NW_022933202.1:0-226 GCF_012274545.1 Fukomys damarensis | reverse complement strand
CAGCAGTAAAGTAACCATGAATACCAGATGCATACTCCCCCCACACTCAAAGATGCACTCCAGCTTAAAGCTGTGTTGCCTATAGTTTGTTCTTTAATCTTTCCTTATCCTGTGAGTGTGGGTTACGTTGCATGTGATCCTGTGAAGAGCTAACCTGCTCTGAACCAGAGGAATCTCCCAGAAGGGGTGGCATTTCTTAAGTGAGTTTTTTTTTTTTACAGACTCA
>NW_022933201.1:0-602 GCF_012274545.1 Fukomys damarensis | reverse complement strand
CAAAGAATCATTTGCTTTTTCATATATTTTGCAAAGGAGATACATAGGGCATGGATGTGCCAGTTCACAGAAAATTTATCCATGATATTATTTTTGTGCTGGAGGAAACGTACTTTTATTGAAAATGCTACACCACAGCTGAACTCTCTGGTGCAGTGAATAGTATCTCTGAAAAATGTCTCCACATTGCTGGAATCGAAAATCTTTTGATAGAAAAGTGACCAAATGGGTGGAGAAGGGCTTGTTTTAGATCCTTTCTTACAGATGGCATAAGTCATAGAATTCAAGCATAAAAGCTCTTATTGTGTTTTACCTTGTCAGAGTCACATAATCTCATGGCTCCCACAAGTGATTTTCTCAGGAGGTGACTTCGGTCATGTTATTACTTCACAGATGATTTTGTACCCTCAATAGCCAAATAGGTAAAAGTCAAACCAATCTAAGACTTGAAGACACTTCCTAACACTCAACTTCGTTTTTAATCCTCGCATACCATATTAATCTTGCTTAATGTCTGTAGTACCTTCTATTCTTCTCTTCCAACTCCTACCAGTCCCTTGTAATCTAACTGAGATATATATGCACATAAAGGCAAACACACA
>NW_022933200.1:1405-1616 GCF_012274545.1 Fukomys damarensis | reverse complement strand
CACTTTAAACGGCAGAAGCCCTCGGCAAAATGCGTTTGTGTTCTAACGTCAAACTGAAGCTATGCCCAAGTATACAAAGTTCTAGAGGCTTCTGCGCTCACTTTAAACGGCAGAAGCCCTCGGCAAAATGCGTTTGTGTTCTAACGTCAAACTGAAGCTATGCCCAAGTATACAAAGTTCTAGAGGCTTCTGCGCTCTCAGCTGCTAGGTA
>NW_022933200.1:0-228 GCF_012274545.1 Fukomys damarensis | reverse complement strand
AAGAAGGGGACTTCACTGGTAATCTCACAGAGTTGCAGCACCTTTCTCTGTGGAGTACTTCACATTCATGAAACTGACCGCTTTCGCTTTAAGTGGCTAATCGGAGAGAGAAGCTGTTTCCCGGGAAAACTGCACTTTAAACCGCATAAGCCCTTGCAAAGTGCTTTTGGGTTCTAACGACAAACTGAAGCTATCCCCAAGTATACAGAGTGCTGGAGGCTTCTATGC
>NW_022933199.1:0-241 GCF_012274545.1 Fukomys damarensis | reverse complement strand
TCTTTATTTATATCATGGGTACAAATATTAGTCAACAAAAGCAAAGATTAATGTCTTTATTAATAATAGATGATAAAGATGGTAAAGGAATTTGAAAGATGTGGAGGTTGCCCAGGGTCAATGTTCAGATGCATATGCTCTAGCTTTTCCTTACTTAACCTTCTTCTTGTATGACATATTGAAAATAGAATAAAGAATGGCAGTAATAAAAGCACAAACATTTCTCTCTCTGACCATCCTA
>NW_022933198.1:0-256 GCF_012274545.1 Fukomys damarensis | reverse complement strand
AGGGAGATTAACAGCAGCGTGTCTTACTCTAATAAATTTAAAAGTTTTAAACATTCACCATAGTTTTGGTAACATAGAGGACGATTAATAAGTGGTATACATTGGTAGGTGAGAGGCTAAAGGAATTACAGGAGCTCTGTGTAAAGGAGCACTGCTCAGCCCTTAGATGAATGACACAGTGCTTCCTTCTTTGTGGTACGGAAAGTTATTATTAAGCGAAATGAACCAAAGTGCAGAAAAATGTGTAAAATATACC
>NW_022933197.1:0-205 GCF_012274545.1 Fukomys damarensis | reverse complement strand
ATACCTAAACTGTACCAATAAACTTAATTTTAATAAAAGAAAAAAACAATCAAGGTCACAATTTGTGAAACCCAACAGAGCAAAGCCATCAGGCAAGGCAAAAAATTAAAGGAAGAGGGGGGAAAAATAAAAAACAAAAGAGCCAACAACAGCAAAATAATGAGACAATGATAAGTCAATACATATCAGCTATAACCATCAATAT
>NW_022933196.1:0-1497 GCF_012274545.1 Fukomys damarensis | reverse complement strand
AGAGCGTGGCATTTGTTTTCGCATAATCGATGGAGTGATTACTTGTATTGTTGCATATATCTCATTAATCTCACTAGAACAATGATAATTTGAACTAAATTTATAGACCACAAAGGCAGTAATTTGAGACAGTATAAAAAATATACATAGTTAATGAAATACAAAGTTGTCATTTGTTTTCTCTTAATCATCCAGATAATTTGTCAAAAACGTTGCTCCCTTTCTTCTACTATATCTTTTTAAATAATGATTGAAAATAGTAATTAATTTTTAATTGTCCCTTCTCCACCACTTCATGTTAACCTGGAATTCTAGGTCTTGGAGTAGAGATATCAAAATCATACTCCATATTTAATAATATAAAGCTACAGAAACATATCACATAAAGAAAGGTGCACTTTTTCATTCTTTCCTCTTTCCCAGTTTAGAGAAAGAAGGAAAAACATCCTATCTCACTTGAGCTTTTAATTAGTTAATCTCCCAAACAGGTAAATCAATCCTGTTAAGTGCTCCTCTGGTTTTAAATAATTATCCGAAAATGAGTGCCTGGGATGGGATTCACCATTGCCGCATCAACATTCGTCACTACGTCTACAGGATGGAGAGGAAGAAAAATAGAGGACAGTGAAAAAGGGAAGCAAAGTAAGACGACAAAAGCACACATTCCTCTAACACTGTCCTTTGTCCTCTCTCCCCAGACATCGTGTCATTGCACATACTGTGGTCACATTCTCAAGGTACATTCTTATCTGGTTCATATTTTATATTTGTTTCTGCTTCCTGTGCAGAAACTTTCACTCTTAGTGGACAATAAAATCATCTGGGAACTTATTAAAAGACAGAGTCTCAAGACTTCAGAAGATTCTCATGCAGCAGATATTTTTTGAGGCCCAAAGTTCCAAGAGCTCCAGGCTGATTCTCATGCAAATGCACCTTGGCTTATTCTTGGAAAACCATCACCCTAGAGGCTGCATCCTCTGTCCTCAGCTAGATACCAAAGGAATAAAAGATTTCCTGCAAATTCCCTAGATCCCAGCAAGGCAGAAATTGGGCCAAAATTTTGTCTCACTGCCCGCCATAAGAATGATTCTGTTGGCACTAGTCACCTGGCCTGAGGTGACCCTTCTGGAGTTCTCAGTATCTCCAGAAATTACTGCTTTCATCTTTCAATGGCCCTGATTGATATCTCCTTTCTATATTTTCACAGAGCTCTTTGTTATAACCTTTGGAAATACATTCAGTTACAGCTAACCCTAATACCAACAGTGTAGATATACAGATGTTTCCACCCAAAGATTGGTGGGGGGAGACAGTGAGAAAGCTCTGGAAGTCTTGTGATAGGGCTCATTCTTAGACAGGATGGGTGGGTAGTATTTAAGCTATCTGAGAGTTTTCGCAAAGTCACATATGATTATCAACGGTATAAACAATGACAGCAAAGAATGAAAACACCAAAAGAAGAGTGTTCTTCTTAGGATATAGGGGATAAAGCTAAAT
>NW_022933195.1:0-1764 GCF_012274545.1 Fukomys damarensis | reverse complement strand
TTTTTTTTTATAGAAATCAGTTTTCAACTTTGACAAATATCAGTGTTTGGTTGGTTCACTCTATGGTAATACTACACTTGATTTTATTAAACTTACTACACTGTCATCAGAAGTGGCTGCCCCCTTTATAACCCCAACAGTGATGAAAGAGTTCCTATTGTTTCACATCCTCATGTTTGGTGCTGTAAAACCTTTGAATTTAAAGTTAGTAAGAACTGCTTGTGTTAATCTTAAATCAACTTGGATGGAAGTAATTTGCTCATTTATTTAGAAAAATTTCCTTATTCCAAAAAGGAAGGTCAAAAATATAAATGTCACTATTGTCTGTGTGTGTTATTATTTTAAATATAAATATAGCATTAGTTATGTTTCTTTTTCTTGGGAGAATTTTATCTCTGAGAGTGTCTCCTGAGTTTTATGGTCTTTGGAGAATATTTTACTTTTTCATCTCCTTGGCAGTCAAAAAAGTATAAAGGGAAGGGGCTACTTAGGATATTGAAAGGTTTCTTCCTTAATGAACTCATTTAGTCTCATTAAATCTTAGATGTACAATAACCTTGAAATCATCAGCCCTATTCCTTTCTTAGAAAAGAAAAGATGAAGTGATTTTTCCACAGCTATGCAGTGATTTTGTGAGACAGGAGAATGAAAAGTAGATTTTAAAGATTGCAGAGGAACTTTATTTCTTCTTAATTTCTAATTTTTTCAATTGGATTATTGAATACTAATAAATCACACTCTCAAAAAGATCAGCAAGGTACTGAGTGGGTCATATTTTTCACGAAGCTAATTATGTAATTTTATCTCATATTATGAGAGAAAAAGTAAATTGAACAGGAGCAACAATACTCTTACCCATTACAGCACTCAGGTAAGTACACAATATTTTCCTAAAGCATTTACTATAAATTATTATTTATAAGGGAAAATTACAAATTCATATTTTCCAAAGTAGTTGGATCAAATACCTAAATATTAATTAATCTGATGCAAATGAAATTGAAAAAGAAATGTGTTATGTTGCCTATCATGTGCAATGGAAAGAAAGCTATCTTTTACCCACCTCCTTATTTTACAGCTGTCCTAAGACACCCTCAAAATATATCCCAACTTTTTTCCTAGAAATACAACTGTACAGTGAAATACTCATTCATTTGAATCACAGAATTTTAGGATGAGTTGAATGCTTCTTAAATTAGAATATGGAGGCTGCTACACTCCTCTGACTTTGAACCTTGACTCTAAAATATGCATTTTCACACAGTTCTTGATTGTTCTATAATAAATGACAACAGTGCACACAAATGCCTTGAAATTACTTTCCTCTTAGTGAAACCCTGAAGTAAGCAGCATTCACATTTCTAGCACTCTAAGGTAAAGTTCCTCTTTCCATTTGTTTGAAACACCACTATCATGTCTCAAAGTTCAAAAATGATTATGAACCTGTTCTGATAGTTTCCAATTATTCTTAAAATTATACAGTATTGTTCTTTTTCTGTATACATTCCAATGGTCTATGAGAAAAATTCAATATTGACATAAAATATATTTCCTCAGCTTATTACTGACAATCATTTAACAGTTTCAGTTGATGATCAGGTTTTCTTTCCTTCTTTCCCACCAGTAAAAAGAGAATTACCCATCACAGTAACATAGCTTTCTTACTCTTCAATTATTTCTTTCCTTAGCTTCACACTCTCATTCCTGAAGGGAATGACCCAATACAACTATTCTACAATGACTGAATTTGTCCTCGAGGGATTA
>NW_022933194.1:0-411 GCF_012274545.1 Fukomys damarensis | reverse complement strand
GGCACATTCAGAGTTTTAATATGAAAAGCCAATTTATGAATTTGCAGCTTGCTCAGGGTGGCCCATCACAGCACACCAGAACTTATGGAACACAATGAAAGCAGTCCTATAAAGGCAGTTTATTGCTATCAATGTTCACAATAGAAAAACTTAGGTCTCAGCTAACCTCATTAGCGATCTCAAAATTGATACTTGAGAAACAACAAAATCCGAAGCCCAAACTAAAATTAAGGAGAGGAATCATAAAGATCAGGACAAAAATTAATGAAAATGAGCCTTTAAAAAAGATTAGAATCAATGAATCAAAAGGCTGATTCTTGGTTTTTTTCAGCTGCCTGCCTACCTGCCTGTCTGCGATCACCCGGCGGCGTGCGACTGAGCTCCCGGCCTGCGCGGGAGCTCCCGGCCTGC
>NW_022933193.1:0-701 GCF_012274545.1 Fukomys damarensis | reverse complement strand
CTTCCTGGTTCTACTACAAATTATTTTGAAACCTTTCATCCTTGGGCCTCAGAATTCCCTTAATCCACCAGAGAAGTTTCCAAGGCTCATCCAAAAAATGATAGGAATCTGAAAACTAGAGAATTAATCTTTCAAATCTTCCAGGGCTGACATTCTGTGATTCGAAAATTTTGCAATACAAATCTTTTGTTCCTCTCTTCCTCAAATGCCTAAGACTATCTTGCCTAAAAGCATACTTGCTGGCATGATACTCATGCCTGTAGCTTGATGATAAATAGTTGTGACATCTTGAATCAGGGTTATGAACCAGACATTGTCAGGTGTCGACTGCAGAAAAGAAGAAAAGAAAAAGAATTTCTCATTGGGAGTTTTCCCTAGAGATTAAAAAAAAAACTAATGATGAAAAATCAGTGTCAGATCATTATCCAAATGCCTTGGATAATGATAATGATGATGATACTCATAATAATTTCTTAACTTCATTAGGGTTTTAACATGCCTCATCTCATTTGACACAACCTTGTGAGGTATGCCAGTTCATAGAAAATGAGTAGAATGAGCCCAGGAGAGAAGAAAAAAAATAGTAGTTAAGTAGACTTAGATATTCATTTATTTCACAGATATTTATTGCCTATTTGCCAGGTTCTAGACCAGTATAAATGTAACAGAAAAGGTCTTTGTTCTTGTTAGGGCAAAAAAAA
>NW_022933192.1:0-248 GCF_012274545.1 Fukomys damarensis | reverse complement strand
TTTTTACTGTAAAGAAATAATAGTTATGTATAATCTAATTTGAAATTATACAATGTATATATTGAAACAGTACATGACATTCCATTAATATTATAATTTTATATATTTATTAAAAATAAGCTGAAAAAAGATTTCCAAGAAGGAATCTAAGTACTTTCTCCTCTCTCTCTCTCCCCCCACCTCTTAAAATTTCATCCAACATCGCATCTCAGCCTTCTGGCTAAGATCAAGTGTAAAATTCACCTAAC
>NW_022933191.1:0-200 GCF_012274545.1 Fukomys damarensis | reverse complement strand
AATTAACTTCATAAGGTTTAATAAGATACATAAATGAATCTGATGATGGGAAAATAAAAGGGGGTGGAGGGAAGGAGGAAAAGAAGCATTGAAATGTGTTATGTACATGTATTGATTCCCTACAGTGACTAATCATTGGGTGATGCAAACATGTACTAATAAAAGTCCAAAACAACCCCCAAAATCAGTGTAAAAGAAAA
>NW_022933190.1:0-231 GCF_012274545.1 Fukomys damarensis | reverse complement strand
ACAAACACACACAAAGTGAATCCAATAAAGTTCTGTGTATTGTTTCAATATTAAGTATTAATCACATGACCATCATAGCACCTCTTTACATCACACAATCACCAGAATTAGAAACTGCTTTGAAAACTAAAAACAGGGCACAGTCTGATAATTAGAAGTTGCACACTCTTACTAAATAGAAATCAGGTGCATGGTACAGTGTGGCTGCAAAAATAGAAGCCTGCAGATTTG
>NW_022933189.1:0-208 GCF_012274545.1 Fukomys damarensis | reverse complement strand
CTTTTTATTTTTTTTGACAGTAGTGCAGCCAATGCTTTTTCTGCAGTTCTTTCTCTGCAGAAAGTCAAGGTCCTCTTAGATCCCATCCATGTATTCCTCTTTATTAGATTCACTAAACTATGTCAATGGCAAAACAATTTTTTTCCTATTAGGTTTAACATCTAGTCAGCTGTCTTGCCAGACTCTCTTGAGCAAAACTTCAGTTTTC
>NW_022933188.1:0-215 GCF_012274545.1 Fukomys damarensis | reverse complement strand
AGTTTCCTTTGATCATTTCTTTGTTCTGAATATTATAATGTACAAATCATACACAATTCCTCATTTAATGACCAATTCAATTAATGATCTTAGTACAGGGCCATAATTTGGTTGCTGGGAACCAGCTTGAAACTGTGCTGAGAAGGCTATAGAATACTTTTGAATTGGCTTATAAATCATTGATTAAATTATGAGTCTGTCCCAGGCCTATGTGA
>NW_022933187.1:0-278 GCF_012274545.1 Fukomys damarensis | reverse complement strand
AAAGATGAGGTAGCTGAGTACATCTGGAGTTGCTTCTGTATCTTCCAATCTATTCCACTGATCATCAGGTCTTTTTCTTTTCCAGTCCCATGCTGTTTTTATCACAGTGGCTTTATAGTATAGTTTCAAGTTGGGAACTGTGGTACCCCCTGTTATGTCTCTGTTGCCTAGAATTGCTTTTGCTATTCTAAGCCTCTTCTGGTTGCAAATGAATGTTTGGATTGTTTTCTCTAGTTCTGTGAAATATACTGTTGGGATTTCAATCAGGATTGCATTGA
>NW_022933186.1:0-307 GCF_012274545.1 Fukomys damarensis | reverse complement strand
TCCAATGCAGAAATCTTTGAATGAGCTCCCAGGTGTGAATCTCGTCTTTGGCACTGTTACACTGTGCAGTGTAAAAACATATGAGCCTTTCTCCCCAAAGCTTATGGGGAGTCATCTTAGAATTTACATTAAATTATACCAGAAGCAAAAAAAAATCACATTCCATGCTTAAAACATATGATATTAATAAACTAAACAAGAAAGCCATTACAGTTATTTTAATTGAGTAGGAGAAACCTAGTGAGGAACAAAGGGTGAGCCCAGCAATGACCATCCTCTAATAGTAATACAATCAATACCAGAGAAT
>NW_022933185.1:0-224 GCF_012274545.1 Fukomys damarensis | reverse complement strand
CTGGTTCCATGATAAACAGAAGGTAAGGGTTAGATGAGGGTGAGAAAGAGTCGAGAAGGGAGGTCAAGAGACCAGTGATTACCATGCTAAGTAGCTTGTCTCTTTTTATTCTTTTGCCTATTTCTCTTTTTTAAAAGAGCATTTATTAGTGCTTATAAGTACTTGTTTGAGACCAGCTCTATGAGAGCTGGGACCATGTCTATGTTGTTTACTGCTGTACACCC
>NW_022933184.1:0-385 GCF_012274545.1 Fukomys damarensis | reverse complement strand
ATTTGCATGTTCTTTTCTTATATTTCAGAATTAACATCTTTTCAGGAAGAACTACTTCAGCACGTACATCTGAACAAAATGAAGATAGCTTTGAAGACAGGAATGTATCATTAGATGAAATAACATGGACAGGAACCAGTGAAAGTAAACATGGGAGTCACCTTAGTGAGTCATCTTCAGATAGGATCAGCTCATCTCTGTCAATATTTCATTCCAAATTAAGAAAAGAAACTCTAAGCCATGGACAGCACCCAGAAAATGAATGGAAAACAACACAGTTTCCCACTAAGGATTTGTTTTTATTAATGAAAAACAACAAAACGAAAAATTCAAGATTTTCTTCTGATTTTAATTTTTTAAAAATTCCTGAATTCACCATGGCAAA
>NW_022933183.1:0-213 GCF_012274545.1 Fukomys damarensis | reverse complement strand
ACATTTTTCTTTACAATATTTTGGAAAAGTCCTGTTCAATTGTAGGGATCAGAAGAGAGGATCCCAAGTTCTCCTCTGAGGAAGATCCTGAGGCCTTGTTTTGAAGCTTTTTTTGAACAGCAGTGGGGAGGGCTGGATATGGAAGGGGCAGCCTCAGTAATCAAGGCCAAAATTCTTAAAAGTTAGGTGAAGGTAGGGCTGGGGATTTAGCTA
>NW_022933182.1:0-283 GCF_012274545.1 Fukomys damarensis | reverse complement strand
AAATGCAGATGAGACTTTGAACACAATGCATGCTCCAAAAAGAGTGAGAAAGCTGAACAAAGTGTTGAGGAAACCAAACAAACAAACTGAGAAAAACAAAAATAACATATTAAACTCTAGGTCATACACATGGGACCATTCATTCCACCACTGGGTTAGTAAACAGGCTCTCTGGCAGCTGACTCAAAGTAGGAAAGAAGGGAGAGATAAACTTGAGGCAGAGTTTTTCAGCTTCCATTAATTTTCCCTGTCCTCTAGCTCCCTGCCTCTCCTTGACCATCAA
>NW_022933181.1:0-442 GCF_012274545.1 Fukomys damarensis | reverse complement strand
AGATCCTGTTAGATTATCATGAAATTATTTCAAATCAAAATGCCTTAAATTATCAATAATGTCTAAGTATCCTAGGTATGCTCAGTATTTCCTTATGGACTATTTACTTGAAAAGTTAAAGTTTTGATAGTCTTTAAATAAATGGCTTAAGCAGTAGCAGATGGATTCCTTTTTTCTAAAAAAGATATTTCAATTTTGATATTACTAAAAATGATAGCTATTCCTACGTAGTCATTAAAAAGCCAAAAACAATGTAAGTGCTCTAATCAAGCCTCTAAAAAGCTTACACACACACACACACACACACACACACACCCTTACATACACATACATACACACACACACACATATATGTATTTGAAAACACTATTAAAGTACAATTGCCATACAAAGAGGTATATGTATGCAATGTATACCATTTGATGGGTTTGGGGATAAGTAC
>NW_022933180.1:0-202 GCF_012274545.1 Fukomys damarensis | reverse complement strand
GGCAGGGCCGAGGCCCCACAGTGGGTGTGTAGTCTCTGGGAGCCCCAGGAAGCTGACAGGATCACAACTGTTGTGAACTTGAGAGCACTGTAGCTGCTGTTCAGCTCTCTCTGCTGGGATGCTGCAGGGCTCTGGCTCCAGCCCTCCAGCTGTGATGCTTCCCTGATGGTAATGAAGGGATCTATGTGCTGTTCTTACTGCG
>NW_022933179.1:0-234 GCF_012274545.1 Fukomys damarensis | reverse complement strand
AAAAGGCCCAAATCCATGCAATTAGGAATGAATAGGGTGAAATTACAATAGACCTAGAAAAAATACAGAAGATCATGAATACCTACTTCAAGAAACTATACTTCAATAAGATGGAAAACACAGAAGTTAATGACAGATTTCTAGATATGTATGAATTACCCAAGTTGAACAAAGAAGACCTAAAAATTCTAAACAACCCAATGTCAATTCAACAAAATTGAAAATGTAATTAAA
>NW_022933178.1:0-930 GCF_012274545.1 Fukomys damarensis | reverse complement strand
TGGTGGTGGGGGGTGCACAGGCTCGGGCCACACGACTCCCCCGGGGAGCGGGCAAGGGAGGGCGCAGACGGCTCCAGCCCTGGTGGGCAATTTCGGGGCCAGGCGAAGCCTGACTCGACGGCCTGCCCGCGATGCAGGACTCGCCTCGCTGTCACGAAGCCACTGTCATCTCCAATCTCCTGCGCCTGCTCACGCGGGACCTTTGGCTGTTGGCGACCTCTGGGTCCTGCTTCTGACAGCTCTTGGGCTCCGCGGGACTGGAGCTCTCCACACCATTGGCTGAAGCTCACTGGATGGGCGTGTCTCTAAGCCAATGGACGTTGAGGAGAGATACACGGTCTGTCACCATTGGCCGGACCACCGGTCCCCTTGAGCTGGGCCTGGGACTGGCCAGCGAACTTTTCCCGAACCAGAGACCTCAGTGCCAGGGAGGCAGCGCTGCTTGCTTGGGCTGAGTTACGCGAAGCTCGGCCCGGATCCTCGTGGAGGAAGGGACTTGGGTTCTGGGCGCCACATGGCTTACTCTGCCTAAGGAAGATCAGTCCCAGCTTCTGGCCTTACCGGGACTCTCCTCCAAGAGCTGCTGGTCCCAAACCCCGGTTGAACTGTCCACTACTCCTCTGAGATTCTGTGAAGCTGTGGCTTTGGGTCTCCACCCGAGGGGTCCCATTACCTTGGTTGCGATTTTCTTTGGGGGGCGGGGGTGGCAGGATCTCCCGTGTAATTCAGGCTGGCCTCGAACTCATAGCAATCCTCTTGCCTCAGCCTCCAGAGCGCGGGCCCCACGGGCAGGGACCGGCACACCCAGCCTTCCCAAGGGACCTGGTGGTGAAAGCCCACAATAGCCTTCAGTTGCTTTCTTTGGATACTGTTACACGTATGTTGCTTGCACTTGTGAAAAGCCCCTGGGCATTACCTCTCTACCTGCTG
>NW_022933177.1:0-795 GCF_012274545.1 Fukomys damarensis | reverse complement strand
ACAAAGAGAATTTAATATAAGAATAGGATGTTGATATGTGAAAGATAAAGATTCCAGAGTAGATAGGGAAGAAGAAAAAAGATTAGATTGAGAATTGATTTTGAAGAAATAAAACTGTTGCCTTGATACAGAAAAAAATGTGACGAGAACATATCTTTTAAATCTCTCAGCAAGAGTCTGGGAGGTTGAGGAAGATCATATCTTACTGCTTCGGATTTCTTGATAAAGACAAGAGATGAAGTATATTGACAATGATGGGAATAGGTAGTCTGTAAGAGCCCACAGGGAAATGGTGAAAGATTAAATAGATATTTTGGGAAGTGAGAATTGCTGCTAAATCAGGATGGATAAAAGGAGAGTTCAGAGGTGGAGAGGACTGAGCTGAGGTTTATGTAAAGCTGACCCCATTCACTGCAGCCCTTGCACAGCCCTGTGACTTTCCAGAGTAGAGAAGAAATGCACAAGTGCAAGAGCCAAGAAGGTTAAAACATCCACATCAAGCTTGAGATATGTGGATGAACTTGACAAGAAAATTAAGTGAGATGAAAGACAAGCTACAGTGGTCAAGGAAGCCTGGCCATGATCAGTGACAGACCTGGCTACCAAGTAAGAAAAGTCCAGGTCCTGGTAATTTCATAGCTCAGTTCTACAAGGCATTTAGAGAGGAACAACTGTGAGTACTGTTTAAACTCTTCAGTGAAATTGAAAGGGAAGCAATACTCCCAAATTCATTCCTGCAAGCATCACCTTGATCCCCAGAGCAGAGAAAGACCCATCCAAAAAAGAGAACAACAG
>NW_022933176.1:0-255 GCF_012274545.1 Fukomys damarensis | reverse complement strand
TTTTTTTTTTTTTTTTTTTTTTTTTGTTACTGAGGATCGAACTCAGGACCTTGCATTTGCAAGGCAGGCAGTGACACCACTGAGCTAAATCCCCGGACCTCTTTTGTTATCTTCCTGCCTCAGCTTCCCAAGTAGCTGAGACTGTAGGCATGCACCACTGTGCCTAGCTAAAAATTGCATTCTTTCAATCATATTTTAGAGGTTTACAGAAAGTTAATTAAATTATGAATTGGATATCATGTACAACATGCATAA
>NW_022933175.1:0-300 GCF_012274545.1 Fukomys damarensis | reverse complement strand
GGTGGGTAGGACTGGAATTATGAGGGAGGAAATAGATATTGAGGATAAGTATTGGGAGGAGGATGATCAGAGTCAGTGAGGCAAAGATGAAATGCCCAGATATCAACTCAATGTCCACAGAGGCTGGCAGAGTGTCAGAGTGCACAGTGCGTGTCTGTGATATGACAGAGCTCAGTTATCATAATGGCGATGAGTTGGCAGTTCGAAACTCTGGTCATGGTTACCAGAGAGGGCTATATGGAGGGAAGTGTGGAGACAGCAGCACAACGCCTTGGGCCTCAGTGTCATGCCCATCCATTC
>NW_022933174.1:0-357 GCF_012274545.1 Fukomys damarensis | reverse complement strand
CAAAAAAAAAAAAAAAAAAAAAGCCTACATTTGCTACTCAGTATGAATGCTCTGGGTTCAAACTCTGGCACTACAACAAAACAAAAATGGATCAAACATACAAAATACCATCCCATTGCTTTTGAGATCAAGAACAAAACTCTTACTGTCACTGGACAGGGTCCAAGGAGGTCCAGCAAGGAGGAGATGGGAACCTTAACTCAGCCCACAGAGTAGCTTCTTGAATCAGGTCATAGAAAAAGATTTCAAGTTGTGCCAGTATGAGATGTAAGCAAATTCATTGGGCAGAACTAGAAAGTAAGGGAGAATAACAGAAGATTTCAGTTTGCGTAACTAAATGGAGCTCATTCTGAGGGG
>NW_022933173.1:0-211 GCF_012274545.1 Fukomys damarensis | reverse complement strand
AGCCAGGCCCAGCTGAGCTGTGACCACCTCTTTGCCAAGTGTGCCACCCAGCTTATGAGCCACGCTGGCTGCTCAGCAAGTCAGTGAGGTGGGCCAGTGTCCAACACCACTCCTCTGTAAGGGCCCTGGCTCCAGGGAGGAGCCCAGTCCACAGTGGAAGCCAGAGCCTCCTGCAGCTTCCCTACCTGGACCATAGGGCTAAGAGGTTGCC
>NW_022933172.1:0-217 GCF_012274545.1 Fukomys damarensis | reverse complement strand
CATGTACACAGATGTGAGCATCAATGGAACAGACCAGAAGAGGCAGAAACAACACCAAACACACTCAGACATCTTATCTTTGACAAAGGGACCAAACACATTCACTGGAAGATAGCCTCTTTATTTCTACATGCCAAAAATTAAAGGTAGACCCATGTCTTCATCATCCACTATACTAAAGTCAAAATGGATAAAAGATCTAAATATCAAAACAATA
>NW_022933171.1:0-337 GCF_012274545.1 Fukomys damarensis | reverse complement strand
TTGTGGAGTAGAACACTCTGTAGATATCTACTAAGTCCATTTGTTCAAAAATTTGGTTCAGTTTTAATATTTCTTTGTTGATATTTTGTCAACTAGACAAAATACATCAACTAGATGTATATATGACAGTGAGGTATCAATGTTTCTCATTACAATTGCATCGGTGCTTACTTGATTTTTCATGTCCATTAATTTTTGTTTTATATAATTGGCTGCACTGGCATTTGATGCATATATATTTATGATCTCTCTACCTCTTGATTTTTTCCTTGATAAGGACACAGTGATCTTCTTTGTCTCTCTTGATCAGTCCTGGCTTAAAATCTACTTTGTCTTC
>NW_022933170.1:0-239 GCF_012274545.1 Fukomys damarensis | reverse complement strand
GGATGAAAACTGGAGCAGAACAATGTAAAGCATTTCCAGTCTTGGGTACACAACCATCAAAACCGAGCGTAGTAAATATACCATTGATTAGTGTAGGTAATTAAATTAGGTTTGTTCGTTACCAGAGCATGACCCAGTATATTTTTTCTTTTTATAGCAGTCTTTTTCTAAGTGAAAATTTTATTAATTACAAGCTTTATTTTCAATAAATGAAGCACGGGAAAAATACCATAGTACCC
>NW_022933169.1:0-545 GCF_012274545.1 Fukomys damarensis | reverse complement strand
TGTAGGGCTAACTATTCCCTACAACTGAGATAATACCATTCTTACTTTACTAAATGTCCTAAAAGTACAAGGTTTTCTGGTCTGGGCCATGGCTACCATTACTCTTTCCAATCCTGTGTACATCAAAGCATTATTTCCACTAATTTGCATGGTTCTTTCCCTACTCTGAGTGTTCTAACATGTGTACATTGATTGCTAGCTGCCATCATCAGTGGGATACTTTAATGATCTGTCTCTGGAGCTGTCTCTTTGGTATTCTGAAGATCACTGTGATCTTCCTGTATTCTCAGCTTCATCTTTAAACTCAGAGATGCAATCCACATTACCTGAAACCCTTTGAAGGCATTAAGATGGGGTACATGTATTGCTCACTTCATTTGCTTCTCATTTCTTAAGGCTTGTTCTTCCTTCATTGTCTCATGTATTATGTCTTTAAAAACATTGTTTTGTATAATCTGTCTACTGTTTCAATTGTTCCAAATGGAAAGATAGATCTGGTTTTTGTAGTAATATTAAGGCAGACATGAAAGTTCTTAGGTAGTATG
>NW_022933168.1:0-228 GCF_012274545.1 Fukomys damarensis | reverse complement strand
AATTATTAAGTACTTTGTAATTTATGGTGTTTTTATTTTCACACCGATGCACGGATTTCAAAATCTGCTTGTGCCTGAAGAAGTGTCCATTTTCCACAGCTCAGGCCAGGGCCTGACGTGCATGGAGATAGAGCAAAGAGGATGCGTGGGAATCATGGTGGTCATACATCCCCCTCAGTCGGTGATGTCATTCGGGTCAGCTGCCCAAAGCACCAGTAACCTGTGCCC
>NW_022933167.1:0-204 GCF_012274545.1 Fukomys damarensis | reverse complement strand
TTCTCCTCTAAGGGCCGGGGATTTAGCTCAGTGGTTCTGCCACCTGCCTCACAAGTGCAAGGGCCCAAGTTCAATCCCTGGTACAAAAAAAAAAAATTATCCTCTCCTCTGTAATACCTGTCTGCCATGCCACCCTGCCTTGGAGTTAGTTGATTTTGGACTGAAACTATTACAAACAGTGAACTAAATAAATCTTTCCTCCTT
>NW_022933166.1:0-244 GCF_012274545.1 Fukomys damarensis | reverse complement strand
TTTCCTAGTACCCCATTGAGTAAAAGAATCAAGTAAGCTTTACAAAATCTGTTGCTCATGAGGTGTAAAGAAAATATTGTTTCTTAAATTTTTTCTGCTTCTTTCTACAACGTGGTAGCTTATTCTAACTCAATTGTCAATATAAACATATCTCTTGAAATTTTTTTTCAATTTTCATTCACTCTAACATCCTGTAGCTAAGCAGCATAAAGCATTGGTTTATCCTGATTATAATCATACTAGT
>NW_022933165.1:0-261 GCF_012274545.1 Fukomys damarensis | reverse complement strand
GGAGGAGGGGGTGAAGGGAGGGCAGGGACAAGGGCAAAAAATGAGAATCAAGACCTATCATGTGAAGGTACAGGATCCCAGTAATGAATGTAATGGTGTTGTACACCTAGGTTGTACCAATAATCTCAATAAAAAATAAAAAAATATTTTTTCCAGCTTTAATTGAGTTTATTGGTACATTTTAGGGATACAGTAACATTACATTCATTGTTGGGATCTTGTACTTCTACATGACAGGTCTTGGTTCTCATTTTTTCCCCT